>NC_143030.1:56569898-56777398 GCF_057628025.1 Oncorhynchus mykiss
ACACCTCCCTGTACAGCAGCTTGCACTGCTTTTGGAATTGAACTTACAGTGGGGTCTGAAATTATTGATACCCTTGATAAAGATGAGCAACAATTACTGTATAAAATGAAAGCACATTTATTGGGGGAAATTTTATTATTTTATACTAACGCATTTGCTCAGAGAAATACATTTTGTTTAACAAGTAATGCTTTTTTTCTCAAAAAGGTAGGGGACAAAATTATTGACACCCCTGTTTTCAATACCTTTCAATACCTCACCATGCGAGGATAACAGCACAGTTGGAGAACACATCGGGATGGATCTCAGACCATTCCTCCATACAGAATCCTTCCAGATCCTTGATGTCCTTCGTCTGTACTTATGGACTGTCCTCTTCAATTCAAACCACAGGTTTAAATGAGTTTCAAGTCCGGAGACTGAGATGGTCATTACAAAATGTTGATTTTGTGGCCAATTAACATTTCTTTGTGGATTTTGATGTGTGCTTGGGGTTATTGTCTTGCTGGAAGCTCCACCTGCAGCCAAGTTTCAGCCTCCTTGCAGAGGCAACCAGGTTTTTGCCTAAAATATCCTGGTACTAGGTGAAGTTCATGATGCTGTTGACCTTACAAAGGGCCCCAGGACCAGTTGAAGCAAAATAGCCCCATAACATCAAAGATCCACCACCATATTTTACCATAGATTTGAGGTACTTTTCTGCTCTTGCATTCTCATTTTGACTCCAAACCCAACACTGGCGTGCTTTGCCAAAGAGCTCTACTTTCATGTCATCCAACAAATGTAAGCACTTGCTAAACGGCATTGGCACTTGGATTGGAACCTGTGCTTTGGTCAGATGACATTAAAATACAGCTCCGGCTGTATGGAGGAATGGTCTAAGATCCCTCCCAATGTGTTCTCCAATGAATTAAACATTTTAGAAAAGGCTCAGTGCTGTTATCCTCACAAGTTGAAGTAAAGAAAAGGTATTGAAAACAGAGGTGTCAATCATTTTGAGCCCTACCTTTTTGAAGAAAAAAAAAATATTATTTGTTAAACATAATCACTTTGTGTGAGAAACTGTATTAGTATAAAACAATATAATTTCCCAATTTCTTTGTTGCATAAAATATTGCTCAGTATTTGGATTATTTATTTTATACAGTAATTTTTGCTCATCTTTATCAAGGGTGTCAATAATTTCGGAACCCACTGTATGTGTTCTATATCTGGTCTGCTAGAGATGCAGAATATCACATACATTAGCGATATACAGTGCCTTGCGAAAGTATTCGGCCCCCTTGAACTTTGCGACCTTTTGCCACATTTCAGGCTTCAAACATAAAGATATAAAACTGTATTTTTTTGTGAAGAATCAACAACAAGTGGGACACAATCATGAAGTGGAACGACATTTATTGGATATTTCAAACTTTTTTAACAAATCAAAAACGGAAAAATTGGGCGTGCAAAATTATTCAGCCCCTTTACTTTCAGTGCAGCAAACTCTCTCCAGAAGTTCAGTGAGGATCACTGAATGATCCAATGTTGACCTAAATGACTAATGATGATAAATACAATCCACCTGTGAGTAATCAAGTCTCCGTATAAATGCACCTGCACTGTGATAGTCTCAGAGGTCCGTTAAAAGCGCAGAGAGCATCATGAAGAACAAGGAACACACCAGGCAGGTCCGAGATACTGTTGTGAAGAAGTTTAAAGCCGGATTTGGATACAAAAAGATTTCCCAAGCTTTAAACATCCCAAGGAGCACTGTGCAAGCGATAATATTGAAATGGAAGGAGTATCAGACCACTGCAAATCTACCAAGACCTGGCCTTCCCTCTAAACTTTCAGCTCATACAAGGAGAAGACTGATCAGAGATGCAGCCAAGAGGCCCATGATCACTCTGGATGAACTGCAGAGATCTACAGCTGAGGTGGGAGACTCTGTCCATAGGACAACAATCAGTCGTATATTGCACAAATCTGGCCTTTATGGAAGAGTGGCAAGAAGAAAGCCATTTCTTAAAGATATCCATAAAAAGTGTTGTTTAAAGTTTGCCACAAGCCACCTGGGAGACACACCAAACATGTGGTGTGCAAAACGTTATGTTTGGCGTAAAAGCAACACAGCTGAACACACCATCCCCACTGTCAAACATGGTGGTGGCAGCATCATGGTTTGGGCCTGCTTTTCTTCAGCAGGGATAGGGAAGATGGTTAAAATTGATGGGAAGATGGATGGAGCCAAATATAGGACCATTCTGGAAGAAAACCTGATGGAGTCTGCAAAAGACCTGAGACTGGGACGGAGATTTGTCTTCCAACAAGACAATGATCCAAAACATAAAGCAAAATCTACAATGGAATGGTTCAAAAATAAACATATCCAGGTGTTAGAATGGCCAAGTCAAAGTCCAGACCTGAATCCAATCGAGAATCTGTGGAAAGAACTGAAAACTGCTGTTCACAAATGCTCTCCATCCAACCTCACTGAGCTCGAACTGTTTTGCAAGGAGGAATGGGAAAAAATGTCAGTCTCTCGATGTGCAAAACTGATAGAGACATACCCCAAGCGACTTACAGCTGTAATCGCAGCAAAAGGTGGCGCTACAAAGTATTAACTTAAGGGGGCTGAATAATTTTGCACGCCCAATTTTTCAGTTTTTGATTTGTTAAAAAAGTTTGAAATATCCAATAAATGTCGTTCCACTTCATGATTGTGTCCCACTTGTTGTTGATTCTTCACAAAAAAATACAGTTTTATATCTTTATGTTTGAAGCCTGAAATGTGGCAAAAGGTCGCAAAGTTCAAGGGGGCCGAATACTTTCGCAAGGCACTGTACCTCAACTGTCCTGGATCCATTCACACAAAGTTACTTCCTGCGTTCGGACAAGGAGACTGTGATGACCTCAGTCCGTATCCATTTATGAATGAGCATGACGACGTTTAAATGGACAAGGCATCATCAAGAGAATAAGTAGTCTTTCCCATGTTCATTTTTGCACCGTCCCCTGCTTAAAGTCATTTCAAAGCATTTACACTGAGCAGAGGGTGCTTGACAGGGAGCGGTTTAATGGTCCAATAACGTCTTGGCCAAAGCTCAGTCATCGCCCAAGATGGTGCAACAAGTAATACACTAAGTAGACACCATTTTGACAATTTAAGAGAAAGTTAAGACAGAGCGATAAAAAGTGACACACAGTATAAGACATTATTTACTCAAACTCTGACCTGGTGTGACCAGTTCCAGTTCTACCAGTAAGAATAAATGAAAGTGTTCCAAGATAGAAGTGTATGTGTTACAGGAAGAGGAACGTGTCATAGGAAGCCAGCAATAGTTAAATACCATTTATTTTCATCACAAAAAAGACTACTCCATGAAGAATAAGATGGGGGGAAAAGACCAGTTCAGTCACATGATGCGTGTGTTATTATTATTCCCCTCTCTCCCCAGCACACCCCGCTCTCTCTTTCTCTCACCCTTCAGATTAGTGTCAGTCACAAAGTGCTAGAAGAGCTGGCATCCGCAACAGGCCTCCCAGGCTTCTCAGCGCCGGTCGTCCCATGCTTATGCCAGAGGCAGATGGGGCAAGCAGGTGTGGCCCACCCAGCACCGCGTGTGCCATACCAAACACCTGCCTTTATTTACTTGACCCGGGAAACTGGCTCAAGTGAACCTCCATCCAGGCTCCGCATAAGACAGACAGTGGGGAGTGTTTGAGGGAAGAAATTACAATTTAATAGTACCCCTAAATGCCAAATACAGTACTTTATTACAGTATATGAAAAAAGGCAAGACCTTCCCAACAAATTTAAATAAAGCCCACAAGATAATGCCGCCTCCCCTGGGGGAACCAAAAGCACATGGCTTTGTAGCAGGAGAGAAGGTTTTCATGGGGGGCTGCCCTGCATGGGAGATCCTGTTGGGTCTCACAGCTGAGCTTGTTTTATTGAAAGGGCCGTTTGAAGGCTCCTGAACCCGAGACATCAGTGGTCATGTTTACTCTGCTTAGAGTGAAGCAGCATTAAAGGCATTTTTGAAAAGAGCAATTCAAACCGTGAAAGTTGGGGACAGAGGAGGAAAACAGGAGACAGATTTGCCTGTATGGCTTCGTATAGCCTGCAGAGGAATGTTGCAGTATTCAAATGAACTTAATTCCATAAGTCCTAAGAACAATGTATTAGTAATTGCTGACCCTCTATACATTCCTAGAGTTCATATACAGAGAGAAAATTCCTTTTAAATGCCATCAGTAGCCTATTGGGTGCTACCTACAGACAGGGATACACACTGTTTAAACTCTGTTAAATGATGTACATTTTTTAACAGCCATCCTTAGCAGGTAATGGAGCCACGAGGAAGACCCAGTGAACTTGACACTCCCATTAGGACCCTACTGGAAAGTGCAGTATTTGATCAGGGCAGGGAAATTGAGCAAAAATGAACTGAAACCAGATCCAGACTACTTACTTTCCTGTTGGCTCACAGCTCTAGGTGTCACTCAGACTTAATAAGCTTTCAAATGTCCATTTTATCACAGAAAATACACTCTGAAAAATAAAATCATCGTAATGGACCAAACTGACGGGTGAAACTGACAACACATTTTGTCCATAGTAATACCATCAAAATGAAAGCATATTCACTTCTGGAGTTTTCAGGGAATCAATTCAAACTGAATAGTGGCCTTTTTCTGGGCCTTTATTTCATAATGGCTCCAACAAATACAGTACTCTGGCAATAGAGTGTCACCTCGGGTGATACCAACACAGCTACAGTATTTCACACTATAGAGTTACAGGATCCTCCAGTCTACACAAAGGCTCCTTACCCCCCTATAAATCGTATTTTATTTCCGCACTTTAGACATTAGAGGTACATTACACTCTCCCGCACTAGATAGGACGAGTCCACTTTTACACCCAGGTGTTACATTGCAAGGTTAGGTCATTTCAACAGATATGACCTCCATCTTGAATGAAAATGATCTGGTGATCTTCGCATTTACATGCACACAGATGTCCTTGTCCTGTACATTCACCCGCCCACTAGGGTGATAAGGCCAGTGCATTATCACCATTCAAAAAATAGCAATAATATGACCATTATAAAATGAGATCCCATTTACATGAGATCTGGGGAGGTCTGGGGAGCAAGTATCCGTTGATGAATCTCTTTCGATCTCTGAGTTTCCATCTTAAATGAACTGAACATGAACATAGCAAGTGCATGCCAAATGCCACCCTATTCCCTAAATATTCCAATACTTTTAGAATAGGGACCATAAGGCTCTGGTCAAGAGTAGTGCACTACAAAAAAATTGTGTGACATTTGTTTCCCCATTACTCAATGTAGTATGCACACTTGCATTGTTTTTTAGATGTATTTAGATCGAGTAAAAGTGAGATGAAAAAATGTTCTGCTATGCTATTAATTATTCTGAGGAAGACAGATGTTAAATTGTGTATGCCCATCAGCATTTAGACATTCTGAAGATTTATCATTCATGTAAATCATGAATAAAATATTTGCTTGTTGTAGAGAAAATGCTACATCTGTTTGGTGCAGTGTAGAATCCCTCCTGCAAGAAAATGGAAGTTGGAAAACTGACCATTCGAAGGCCTAAGTGAACCGAAAGTGGAAACATTGTTCCACAGCACCAATTAACACTAGAAATGCTGGACTGCCAACTACCCCACGTTGAGCCAATGCCGTGTCTTTTGGACGTTAAACTAACGGTCGAAGCAACCTCATTGCATACTGCACTCTAAGAACATAACTATCTGCTGTATGTACAGTGCATTCCGAAAGTATTCAGATCCCTTGACCTTTTCCACATTTTGTTACAGCCTTATTCTAAAATTGATTAAATAATTTTCCCCTTATCAATCTAAACACAATACCCCATAATGACAAAGCAAAAACAGGTTTTTAGACATTTTTGAATCCATTTTAGAATAAGGCGTAACAAAACGTGGAAACGTAACAAAACGTGGAAAAGGGAAGGGGTCTGAATACTTTCCAAATGCACTGTACAGTGGTTCGTCCTTTAAAAGTTCCAGCGTACTGCAGCACAGCTTGCGTGGTGCCGCAGAATTCCATGGCACGTTATTTAGGTAGCAATCACTGGTACCATTAATGCTAGTAAGTGCTAGTTTAACCACCAGAGGGCATCTTTGAGAAGCATTTGATAGCCTTCAATAGTGGCTGTACTAGAGAATTTAAAACCTTTTTTGTAAGAACATAGTATATGGAACTGATTTTAAGAAATTTTGCTTAACCTATTTGGGCCAGGGGGCAGTATTTTGACGTCCGGATGAAAAGCGTGCCCAAAGTAAACTGCCTGTTACTCAGGCCCAGAAGCTAGAATATGCATATGATTGGTAGATTTGGATAGGAACCCCTTAAAGTTTCTAAAACTGTTAAAATAATGTCTGTAAGTATAACGGAACTGATATGGCAGGTGAAACCCCGAGGTAAAACCTTCAAAAAATAATCATGTTCAGCCTACCACTGTTTCCAATGGCTGTCATGTTTATTATGAGGCGAAATCCTCCTAGATTGCAGTTCCTAGGGCTTCCACTAGATGTCAACAGTCTTTAGAAAGAGTTTCAGGCTTGTTTTTGGAAAAATGAGCAAGAATTTGTAGTTTTTCTAAGTGGCTCCCATTTTGGCTGTAGTGTTTTCATGCGCGTGGATGAGAGCGCGTTCTCCGTCTTAAATACTATCGTTTATTTACGTATTAACCTCTTGATGCTAGGGGACGGTTGCGTCCCACTTGGGCAAAAAACAGGGAAAATGCAGCGTGGCAAATTTTCAAAAATTATATAAAAATCAAACTTTCATAAAATTAAACATGTAAGATACTCAATTAAAGCTATACTCATTGTGAATCCAGCCAACATGACAGATTTTTAAAAGGCTTCTTGGCGAAAGCATAAGAAGCTATTATCTCATGACAGCACAATAGTAAACAAAGAAGGTAGCATATTTCAATCCTGCAGGCGCTATACAAAACGCAGAAGTAAAATATAAAACATGCATTACCTTTGACGAGCTTCTTTTGTTGGCACTCCAATATGTCCCATAAACATCACAATTGGTCCTTTTGTTCGATTAATTCCGTCCATACAGTGAGGCAAAAAAGTATTTAGTCAGCCACCAATTGTGCAAGTTCTCCCACTTAAAAATATGAGAGAGGCCTGTAATTTTCATCATAGGTACACTTCAACTATGACAGGCAAAATCCAGAAAAAAAATCCAACGTCAATATTAAATATTTCAAAAGTTACCTATAAACTTTGCCAAAATATCTCAAACTACTTTTGTAATACAACTTTAGGTATTTTTAAATGTTAATAATTGATCAAATTGTAGACGGGTCTATCTGTATTCAATACAGGAATAATACAAACCATGCTACTTTTCACGTCTTGTGCACTCTCAACAATGTTACGTAGTTCCTAGATGGCCTTCTTCTTTACTGCACAAATTAATAACCTCAACCAAATTCCAAAGACTGGTGACATCCAGTGGAAGCGGTAGGAACTGAGTGAACAGAGTGAATGAGAGTGAACAAGAGTGAACAGAAAGAGACCAACAAAAAAAAACATCTGAACTGTTAGTCCTCGGGGTTTTGCCTGCTACATAAGTTTTGTTATACTCACAGACATGATTCAAATAGTTTTAGAAACTTCAGTGTGTTTTTGATCCAAATCTACTAATAATATGCATATCTTATATTCCTGGCATGAGTAGCAGGAAGTTGAAATTGGGCAAGCTATTTATCCAAAAGTGAAAATGCTGCCCCCTATACCTTAAGAAGTTAAGGTACCTAAGGTTTGATTATAAACATTGTTTGACTTGTTTGGAGAAGTTTATTGGTAACGTTTGGGATTCATTTTGTATGCATTTTGAAGGAGGTGGATTATTAAATGAAGCGTGCCAGCTAAACTGAGTTTTTGGGGATATAAAGAAGGAATATATCGAACAAAAAGGACCATTTGTGATGTAGCTGGGACCTTTTGGATGCCAACAGAAGAAGATCTTCAAAGGTAAGGCATTTATTATATCGCTATTTCTGACTTTCGTGGCACACCTACCTGGATGAAAAATGTTTCATGCTTTTGTATGCGGGGCGCTGTCCTCAGATAATTGCATGGTGTGCTTTCGCCGTAAAGCCTTTTTGAAATCTGACACAGCGGCTGGATTAACAAGAAGTTAAGCTTAATTTTGTTGTATGACACTTGTATTTTCATGAATGACAAATATTTATATTTCTGTAATATGAATTTTGCGCTCTGCAATTTCACCGGATGCTGTCGAGGTGGGTCACTAGCGAAACGCCTGCGTCAGAAAGGTTAATATTTTTTTTATTTTTTTAAATGTTTCTATTCCAAGAAAAATGAAAAACCTTCTGGGTTTCTGTTAAGATGGAATGGAAAATATGGCGCTGTACAACGTGACAGTCGGGAGTAGGCTACAGTACTTGGCTATTTATAAAGAATCCCGTGTCGTGCGGGCATGCAGAGAGCGGGGTTCAATTCTCTGACGGGGAGTAAGGTGTAGGCTGTCCTTGTAAATAAGAATTTGTTCTTAACTAACTTGCCTAGTTAAATAAAGGTTACACTAAGAGCATAGCATTTATACACCCTAATTGTAGTCTAACCAATACCCAAACGGAGATTCAGTCAAAATAAAAAACTCCTTGATTTATCAAGACCAGTCCACATGCTTGTCTCAGAGCAGGGTGAAACGGTGCTAAAATAGTAGACTATTGCTTAAAATCCTATTGCTTCTAACTTCAATATGCTCTTTAAATAAATAAGACCTACACCACTTTTAACAGCACATTACCCAACACTAGTGAGACTCATGTCGCCTACGGTAGGCCTATAGTATAACAAAAATTATGACGTGACTCTCCGGCAATAATTACATATAGAGTTGAGGATTCTAAATTGAAACCAAAAGCTGCCTCGTGGGTCTCTTGGTGGCGGCCGGCACGGGTATCTGTAGCAACGTGCCACTGGAGAGGCCCCATCCACAAATCAGAACTAAAGTTTTGTTGCTAAGGATTACACGACGTGGTTAGCCTTTACAGCTGGGACTGGAAGTTTGTGTTCCATTTTTTTGCAAGTGCTAGCTGGCTGTACTACAGACACCTGTCGTCGTCGTGGGAAAAACTCATTGGTATCATTTCGTGAAACAACTGGTTGCAGTAAAGTGCCAACCTGGATACTCAGGAGATCCTGAGGGAAATCGATGAGTACCAACAGCTTTACGCTATGGAGGAACAACATACTCCATCATGGAAAGATCTGACTACCTCACAAAATAACTTTAACCCAACAAAAAAAGAAAAACAGATTCATCTACAGACACGGACAATTTACTTACCGTTGAAGTAGAGGCAAGTGCTCTGGCTGGAATCCATGCAACACTGGAAAAGTTGTGTGAGGAGGTAGCAGGGCTGAGGGGAAGTTTGGAGTTAGCCTGAGTGAAATTCTCACGCTCCAAGGAGAAAACAAGGCACTCACAGCCAAGTAAAAATCCACGATTCCAACATGGATTGTCTACTCAGGGAAAACAGGTTGATGAAGGAGTCGCTACTAAACATACAAAGCCGTAGAATGCGTGAAAATCATTTTCCCCCCTAGGATTCCTGAGGACGCATCAAATAATCCAGAGGGCGCGATCAGAGAATTCATGCAATCCGCCTTGAAATTTCCTACTGTAAACAAGGTGGCATTCCACCAAGTACACAGACTTGGAGCTCGGAGCGACTTGACCAAGGGTCCCCAGTGTTGCATGGATTCCAGCCAGAGCACTAGCCTCTACTTCAACGGTAACTGATCATCGCAAAATTTGAACACTACCAACAAAAGGAGCTGATCAAAAGCAGGGGAAGGGAGTTTAAAGGGAACAAATTTGGTCTCAATGACCAATTTCCAAGGGAGATAAACGAACGTCGTAAGAGACTGTATCCGGTACAAAGGCAACAAAGGGAGAAGGGTAAGCGTGCCTTTCTCATTGTGGACAAACTCTTTATAGATGGACAGCTATTCCGAGACAGCTCCATAACACCTGTACTAAATTCTACAGGGACTTCAGGTTACTAAAAAAATAAAGTATGGGAACTGTAAAAATATCTGAACACTATGAAGTGGATATGAACAATCTTCAATTACATGCTCGCTTAAACATACGGACTTATACATACACACACACACCTGATCTCGCTCTCTTCTCTCTTTTCTCTTCTCTCCCTCTCTCTCTATTGTCGAGAACTGTTTTCTAATTTAATATGTTTATTGTTTGTCTATTTTTTTATGTATTTGTCTACAAGTTTATATATGTTTACAACATGCATGGGGAAGATATCAGAATAGGGGCATTGGGGAATAATAACATATTGTACGGAAGACATTTGTACTGTAGTGAAGCCGTCTTCAGAGTAATGCAAGGTCTCTTTCATGATCATGTGAAACGTCAATTGCTGGAATGTGTTTTTCAATGAAGGTTAAAGGTAATTTTGATGCAACTATGACAGTGATACAATAAGGATTACAATTATCATCATGAATATTAAGGCTATTCACACTACATGTTACACACCTAGACACTCAACCATACAAATTGGCAGAGTTATTATTTATTTGGACATCACACATTATAGTCTTACTCTTATACAGACATCGTACACACTCTCATCAAATCACATCCAATACCATACACATCAACCTACTCAGATTTACTACACACATAATATCTTGTCTCAATTTTCTAACATCTGTGGCATTGGCTCACAGGCAAACAGGCAAGGGAATCAAACAAATATTGCTAGAACCTATTTCTTGAATTCTAAATATTAGACATTTGAAAGCTCTAATTTATAATACCTCTGATGGTAGTAACTTTACAAGCACAAATTATGGTCAATTTAGACTGAGAATAGTATCTAGTTATGGTAAGGGTTGAAATAAGTATAGCCAGTTATAATTGTAACAGTTTAGCAGATTGTAAAAAAAGAAAAGGAACATAAACATATGCTGTTTACAGAAAACTCACTCTACATCCTTAGATGAAGTTGTGTGGAAAAATGAATGGGAGGGTGAAATAATTTTCTGTCATGGACAAAGCATCTCAAAAGGTGTGATGATATTAAATTAACACAATTTTAGATCTGAATGTGCACATAGTCAGGAATGAGTCGCAAGGAAGGTGGATCTTTTTTAATATGAAAGTGGACGAAAATCTATATGGTCCAAATCAGGATGATCCAAACTTCTTCAAAAACATTTATAACAATTTATTAAACTTATAGGCAACAAATGATCAAATCATTATGGTAGGAGACTATAACACAGTTTTAAGTACCTCAATGGACTGTAAAGGTCATCACTCTACAAACTATCATCACCGAGCCCTTAACAAATATTATGGACACGTTAGAAATAGTGGATATTTGGAGACTAAAAAACCCGACCCAGTGAGATATACATGGAGGAGACTAAATCAAGCTAGTCGTCTTGACTACATTCTTGTCTCTTTCTCTCTAAATCAAAGGTTTAAAAAGTTTTAATAGGAGACCGAATGCGATCAGATCATCATATAATTGGCATTCACATAACTCTTATAGATTTTCCACGTGGATGGGGATATTGGAAATCGAATCAAAGTTTACTGGAGGACAACTTATTTTTAACGAAGACAAAATCATTTATAACTGAATTTTTCCAGTATAATATAGGTTCAGCAAATGTCCTTATTGTTTGTGATACCTTTAAATGTACCTTCAGTTCATTCAATTCAATACTCATCAATAATAAAAAAGCTGTTTCTGGCTAAAGAGACAAAACGAACAAGGGAAATCCATGAACTAACAGTACAGGTAGATAGCAATAAAAACAATACTACAGAGATACAAAATAAGTTAGAGGAAAAACAAATACATTTTACTTATTTATGAACAATCTAATGTAATCTATTACAAAAATAAGGTAAACTGGATGGAATATGGAGAAAAATGCTAAAATTCTTCCGGAATCTCCAATACAGGAATGCTAACAAAAATAATTTGCAGAAACTCGTTACTGAAGACGGAGTCATCTATGATTCTCCAAATTATATTTTATAAGAGGAAGCTAATTATTTTAGGCAGATGTTCTCTTTTCCATCTCATCCTCTCCCACTGAATGAAGATTAAGGTAAGGAATTCTTTCCAAATAATGTAAAAAATGGAAAATTAACAAATGTACAGAAAGATCAGTGCGAAGGCCAAATTACAGAGGAATAACTTTTTGAGGCTATTAAATCCTTTCAGTCTGGAAAAACCCCAGGGCTTGATGGCATACTGGTAGAGGTATATCAAGCCTTTTTGATATACGAAAAGCTCCATTGTTAGATTGTTTTAACTACTCCTATAGAAATGGTAGTCTGTCAGGTACTCAGCCGGAAGAACTGATTTCTCTATTATTAAAACAAGATCCAGATGGCAAATATAAAGACCCATTCTATCTAAAAAAACTGGAGGCCATTTACACTTCAATGTTGTGATGCAAAAACACTAGCGAAATGCATAGCAATCAGAATTAAAAGGGTTTTACCAGGTATTGTTCATCCTTATCGGACAGGTTTTTTACATGCACGATACATTGGAGATAATATACGACAACTACTAGAAATAATAGAACATCATGAAACATCTAAGAAGCCAGGTCTGGTATTTATAGCGGATTTTGAAAAGGCATTTGATAAAGTAAGACCGGATTTTATTTATAAATGCCTGGATTTTTTCAATTTCGGTAATTCTCTTATAAAATTATGAAATATAATGTATAGTAACCCCAGGTGTAAAATAGTAAATAACGGCTACTTCTCAGAGAGTTTTGAATTGTTAAGGAGTTAAACAAGGGTGTCCGCTATCACCATATCTATTCGTTATGGCCATCGAAATGCTAGCTATTCAAATCAGATCCAGTAACAACATTAGAGGATTAGAAATCCAAGCCTTAAAAACAAAGGTGTCCATGTATGCTGATGACTCAAGTTTTACATTAAGTCTGCAGGATCTTGTCTGCCATGTCTCATTGAAGATCTAGATAACTATTCTGTACTCTCTGGACTAAAACCTAATTATGATAAGTGTAGAAAATTACATATTGGACCTTTAAAAAATGCAACTTTTACATTACGCTGCAGTTTACCTATAAAATGGGCTGATGATGAAGTAGACATAGTTGGTACTCATATTACAAAATATATAAATAAGCTCTCCACAATGAATTTCAATAGAAAACTTGTAAAAATAGACAAGATCCTGTAACCATGGAGAGTTAAATAAATAATGAAGAGATTTTTGATGTAGCGATTCCATGGTACAGGATGTATGAGTTGATACATAAAACAATGCAAGATTCAAGACTTCATGCTTTTCAGCTAAAATGATTATATAGAATTCTTGCCACCAACAAAATGTTGAATATTTGGGGCATAAAATTATCAAAGCTCTGCAGATTTTGTTGTGAGGATACAGAATTAATATACCATTTATTTTGTTATTGCCCTCAGGTAGCCTGTTTCTGTCCTCAGGTTCAGGAATGGCTGAAAAGGCATAGCATTGATCTAGACCCTAGAAATAGTACTGTTAGGAGATCTGGAGAGACCGGGTCAGTCAATAACTAATACTCTTAGAAAAAGTATTTATCTTCAACTCGCAATCTGTGGATTCTATTCGATTAGATAGATTGAAAGTGTACGTTAAACATCACAGCAGAGTTGAAAGATATGTGTTGCGTAGAAACCTGAAGAGGGTGGCCAGCAGAGATAGGTGGGATGGGCTGAGGGAAGCTGAGGGTTGGGATGTGGAATTGGAGAGAAGTGGGAGTGGAGTTGCTCTGCGGGAGATAGAATGATTGTCAAATAATTTTTTTAAAAGTTCAAATAAACCATAACAAAAAAGTACATTTGAATGACACTAAGGGGCACTGTCTTTACAACAATTGCGTGTTTGCCTGAGGCTGATGCCGTGCAGGTGTTTGTACACATGCATATACATACTCTCATTCATATAAACACATACAAGAACACACGCATACAGTTGAAGTCGGAAGTTTACATACACCTTGGACAAATCAATTTAAACTCAGTTTTTCACAATTCCTGACATTTAATCCTGGTAAAAATTCCCTGTCTTAGGTCAGTTAGGATCACCACTTTATTTTAAGAATGTGAAATGTCAGAATAATAGAGAGAAGATTTATTTCAACTTTTATTTATTTCATCACATTCCCATTGGGTCAGAATTTTGCATACACTAAATTAGCATATGGTAGCATAGTCTATAAATTGTTTAACTCTGGTCAAACGATTCAGGTAGCCTTCAACAAGCTTCCCACAATAATTTGGGTGAATTTTGGCCCATTCTGTTATGGTGAGTGAATGAGGACCCAAAAGCGAATCAACTTAAACAGAGCTTCTTTAATTACCAAACATAGGTAGGCTCAGATGGACCGGCAGATTCCGACAGGACAGGACAAGGTTACAGCAAACATGACGACAGTCTGGTTCAGGCATGAATGACACAAACAAACAAGAATCCGACAAGGACAGGAGCAGAAACAGAGAGAGATATTGGGACCTAATCAGAGGGAAAAAAGGGAACAGGTGGGGAACGGGGTGAATGGGTAGTTAGAGGAGACAAGGGACAGCTGGGGGAAAGCGGGGGAGAAAAGGTAACCTAACACGACCAGCAGAGGGAGACAGGGTGAAGGGAAAGGACAGAGACAAGACAACATGACAGTACATGACAGTACCCCCCCACTCACCGAGCGCCTCCTGGCGCACTCGAGGAGGAAACCTGGCGGCAACGGAGGAAATCATCAATCAGCGCACGGTCCAGCACGTCCCGAGAGGGAACCCAACTCCTCTCCTCAGGACCGTACCCCTCCCAGTCAACTAGGTACTGATGACCACGGCCCCGAGGACGCATGTCCAAGATTTTACGGACCCTGTAGATAGGTGCGCCCTCGACAAGGATGGGGGGGGGGGGGGGGAAGACGAGCGGGGGCGCGAAGAACGGGCTTAACACAGGAGACATGGAAGACCGGGTGGACGCGACGAAGATATCGCGGAAGAAGAAGTCGCACTGCGACAGGATTAATGACCTGAGAGATACGGAATGGACCAATGAACCGCGGGGTCAACTTGCGAGAAGCCGTCTTAAGGGGAAGGTTCTGAGTGGAGAGCCAAACTCTCTGACCGCGACAATATCTAGGGCTCTTAGTTCTACGCTTATTAGCAGCTCTCACAGTCTGCGCCCTATAACGGCAAAGTGCAGACCTGACCCTCTTCCAGGTGCGCTCGCAACGTTGGACAAAAGCCTGAGCGGAGGGGACGCTGGACTCGGCGAACTGAGATGAGAACAACGGAGGCTGGTACCCGAGGCTACTCTGAAAAGGAGATAGCCCGGTCGCAGACGAAGGAAGCGAGTTGTGGGCGTATTCTGCCCAGGGGAGCTGTTCTGACCAAGACGCAGGGTTGCGAAAAGAAAGACTGCGTAAGATGCGACCAATAGTCTGATTGGCCCGTTCTGCTTGACCGTTAGACTGGGGGTGAAAGCCGGAAGAGAGACTGACGGAAGCCCCAATCAAACGGCAAAACTCCCTCCAAAATTGAGACGTGAATTGCGGACCTCTGTCCGAAACGACGTCTGACGGAAGGCCATGAATTCTGAAAACATTCTCGATGATGATTTGTGCCGTCTCTTTAGCAGAAGGAAGCTTAGCAAGGGGAATGAAATGAGCCGCCTTAGAGAACCTATCGACAACCGTAAGAATAACAGTCTTCCCCGCTGACGAAGGCAGTCCGGTGACAAAATCTAAGGCGATGTGAGACCACGGTCGAGAGGGAATAGGAAGCGGCCTGAGACGGCCGGCAGGAGGAGAGTTACCGGACTTAGTCTGCGCGCAGACCGAACAAGCAGCCACGAAACGACGCGTGTCATGCTCCCGGGTGGGCCACCAGAAACGCTGGCGAATGGAAGCAAGCGTACCCCGAACGCCAGGGTGGCCGGCTAACTTGGCAGAGTGAGCCCACTGAAGAACGGCCAGACGAGTAGGAACGGGAACGAAAAGAAGGTTCCTAGGACAAGCGCGCGGCGACGGAGTTTGAGTGAGTGCTTGCTTTACCTGCCTCTCAATTCCCCAGACAGTCAACCCGACAACACGCCCCTCAGGGAGAATCCCCTCGGGGTCAGTGGAGGCTACTGAAGAACTGAAGAGACGAGACAAAGCATCAGGCTTGGTGTTCTTAGAGCCCGGACGATAAGAAATCACGAACTCGAAACGAGCGAAAAACAGCGCCCAACGCGCCTGACGCGCATTAAGTCGTTTGGCAGAACGGATGTACTCAAGGTTCCTATGGTCAGTCCAAACGACAAAAGGAACGGTCGCCCCCTCCAACCACTGTCGCCATTCGCCTAGGGCTAACCGGATGGCGAGCAGTTCGCGGTTACCCACATCATAGTTACGTTCCGACGGCGACAGGCGATGAGAAAAATACGCGCATGGGTGGACCTTGTCGTCAGAGAGGGAGCGCTGAGAAAGGATGGCTCCCACTCCCACCTCTGACGCGTCAACCTCGACAACGAACTGTCTAGAGACGTCAGGTGCAACAAGGATAGGAGCGGATGTAAAACGATTCTTGAGGAGATCAAAAGCTCCCTGGGCGGAAACGGACCACTTAAAGCACGTCTTGACAGAAGTAAGGGCTGTGAGAGGAGCTGCCACCTGACCGAAATTACGGATGAAACGACGATAGAAGTTCGCGAAGCCGAGAAAGCGCTGCAGCTCGACGCGTGACTTAGGGACGGGCCAATCAATGACAGCTTGGACCTTAGCGGGATCCATCTTAATGCCTTCAGCGGAAATAACAGAACCGAGAAATGTGACGGAGGAGGCATGAAAAGTGCACTTCTCAGCCTTCACAAAAAGACAATTCTCTAAAAGGCGCTGGAGGACACGTCGAACGTGCTGAACATGAATCTGGAGTGACGGTGAAAAAATCAGGATATCGTCAAGGTAAACGAAAACAAAGATGTTCAGCATGTCTCTCAGGACATCATTGACTAATGCCTGAAAGACAGCTGGAGCGTTAGCGAGGCCGAAAGGAAGAACCCGGTATTCAAAGTGCCCTAACGGAGTGTTAAACGCCGTCTTCCACTCGTCCCCCTCCCTGATGCGCACGAGATGGTAAGCGTTACGAAGGTCCAACTTAGTGAAAAACCTGGCTCCCTGCAGGATCTCGAAGGCTGAAGACATAAGAGGAAGCGGATAACGATTCTTCACTGTTATGTCATTCAGCCCTCGATAATCTATGCAGGGGCGCAGAGACCCGTCCTTCTTCTTGACAAAAAAAAACCCCGCTCCGGCGGGAGAGGAGGAGGGGACTATGGTACCGGCGTCAAGAGCTACAGACAAATAATCTTCGAGAGCCTTACGTTCGGGAGCCGACAGAGAGTATAGTCTACCCCGGGGGGGGGGTGGTTCCCGGAAGGAGATCAATACTACAATCATACGACCGGTGTGGAGGAAGAGAGGTGGCCCTGGACCGACTGAACACCGTGCGCAGATCGTGATATTCCTCCGGCACCCCTGTCAAATCACCAGGCTCCTCCTGTGAAGAAGAGACAGAGGAAACAGGAGGGATAGCAGACATTAAACATTTCACATGACAAGAGACGTTCCAGGAGAGGATAGAATTACTAGACCAATTAATGGAAGGATTATGACAAACTAGCCAGGGATGGCCCAAAACAACAGGTGTAAAAGGTGAATGAAAAATTAAAAAAGAAATGGTTTCACTATGATTACCAGAAACAGTGAGGGTTAAAGGTAGCGTCTCACGCTGAATCCTGGGGAGAGGACTACCATCCAGGGCGAACAAGGCCGTGGGCTCCTTTAACTGTCTGAGAGGAATGTCATGTTCCCGAGCCCAGGTCTCGTCCATAAAACAGCCCTCCGCCCCAGAGTCTATTAAGGCACTGCAGGAAGCTGACGAACCGGTCCAGCGTAGATGGACCGACAAGGTAGTGCAGGATCTTGAAGGAGAGACAGGAGTAGTAGCGCTCACCAGTAGCCCTCCGCTTACTGACGAGCTCTGGCCTTTTACTGGACATGAAGTGACAAAATGACCAGCGGAACCGCAATAGAGACAGAGGCGGTTGGTGATTCTCCGTTCCCTCTCCTCAGTCGAGATGCGGATACCTCCCAGCTGCATGGGCTCAGCACCCGAGCCGGCAGAGGAAGATGGTAGTGATGCGGAGAGGGAGGCGACGGAGAGCGCGAGCTCCTTTCCACGAGCTCGGTGACGAAGATCAACCCGTCGCTCAATGCGAATAGCGAGTTCAATCAAGGAATCCACGCTGGAAGGAACCTCCCGGGAGAGAATCTCATCCTTTACCTCTGCGCGGAAACCCTCCAGAAGACGAGCGAGCAAGGCCGGCTCGTTCCAGCCACTGGAGACAGCAAGAGTGCGAAACTCAATAGAGTAGTCTGTTATGGATCGATTGCCTTGACATAGGGAAGACAGGGCCCTGGAAGCCTCCTCCCCAAAAACAGATCGATCAAAAACCCGTATCATCTCCTCCTTAAAGTCTTGATACTGGTTAGTACACTCAGCCCTTGCCTCCCAGATTGCCGTGCCCCACTCACGAGCCCGTCCAATAAGGAGAGATATGACGTAGGCGACACGAGCAGTGCTCCTGGAGTAAGTGTTGGGCTGGAGAGAAAACACAATATCACACTGGGTGAGGAACGAGCGGCATTCAGTGGGCTCCCCAGAGTAACACGGCGGGTTATTGATTCTGGGCTCCGGAGATTCGAAAGCCCTGGAAGTGGCCGGTGGATCGAGGCGGAGATGGTGAACCTGTTCTGTGAGGTTGGAGACTTGGGTGGCCAGGGTCTCAACGGCATGTCGAGCAGCAGACAATTCCTGCTTGTGTCTGCCTAGCATCGCTCCCTGGATCTCGACGGCTGAGTGGAGAGGATCCGAAGTCGCTGGGTCCATTCTTGGTCGGATTCTTCTGTTATGGTGAGTGAATGAGGACCCAAAAGCGAATCAACTTAAACAGAGCTTCTTTAATTACCAAACATAGGTAGGCTCAGATGGACCGGCAGATTCCGACAGGACAGGACAAGGTTACAGCAAACATGACGACAGTCTGGTTCAGGCATGAATGACACAAACAAACAAGAATCCGACAAGGACAGGAGCAGAAACAGAGAGAGATATTGGGACCTAATCAGAGGGAAAAAAGGGAACAGGTGGGGAACGGGGTGAATGGGTAGTTAGAGGAGACAAGGGACAGCTGGGGGAAAGCGGGGGAGAAAAGGTAACCTAACACGACCAGCAGAGGGAGACAGGGTGAAGGGAAAGGACAGAGACAAGACAACATGACAGTACATGACACATTCCTCCTGACAGAGTCAGGTTTGTAGGCCTCCTTGCTCACACACGCCTTTTCAGTTCTGCCCACAATTTTCCTATGGGATTGAGGTCAGGGCTTTGTGATGGCCACTCCAAAATCTTGACTTTGTTGTCCTTAAGCCATTTTTCCACAACTTTGGAAGTATGCTTGGGGTCATTGTCCATTTGGAAGACCCATTTGCGACCAAGCATTAACCTCAAGACTGATGTCTTGAGGTTTTGAGATTTTCCTCCCTCATGATGCCATCTATTTTGTGAAGTGCACCAGTCCCTCCTGCAGCAAAGCATCCTCACAACATGATGCTGCCACCCCCGTGCTTCACGGTTGGGATGTTATTATTCGGCTTGCAAGCATCCCCCTTTTTCCTCCAAACATAATGATGGTCATTATGGCCAAACAGTTCTATTTTTGTTTCATCAGACCAGAGGACATTTCTCCAAAAAGTACCATATTTTTCCCCATGTGCAGTTGCAAACCGCAGTCTGGCTTTTTTATGGTGGTTTTGGAGCAGTGGCTTCTTCCTTGCTGAGCGACCTTTCAGGTTATGTTGATATAGTACTCGTTTTACTGTGAATATAGATAGATACTTCGTACCTGTTTCCTCCAGCATCTTCACAAGGTTCATTGCTGTTGTTCTGGGATTGATTTGCACTTTTCGCACCAAAGTACGTTCATTTCTAGGAGACAGAACTTGTCTCCTTCCTGAGCGGTATGACGGCTGCGTGGTACCATGGTGTTTATACTTGCATACTATAGTTTGTAAAGATGAACGTGGTACCTTCAGGCGTTTGGAAATTGCTCCCAAGGATGAACCAGACTTGTGGAGGTCTACAATTGTGTTTCTGAAGTCTTGACTGATTTATTTTGATTTTCCCATGATGTCAAGCAAAGAGGCCTTGAAATACATCCACAGGTACACCTCCAATTGACTAAAATCATGTCAATTAGCCTATCAGAGGCTTCTAAAGCCATGACATAATTTTCTGGAATTTTACAAACTGTAAAGGCACAGTCAATTTAGTGTATGTAAACTTCTGACCCACTGGAATTGTGATACAGTGAATTATAAGTTAAATAATCTCTCTGTAAACAATTGTTGGAAAAATTACTTGTCTCATGCACAAAGTAGATGTCCTAACCGATTGGCCAAAACTATAGTTTTTAACAAGAAATTTGAGGAGTGGTTGAAAAACGAGTTTTAATGATTCCAACCTAAGTGTATGTAAACTTCCGACTTGAACTGTACATGTAATAGTGCCAGACATGCATACAAACATATATAGTTGGCATTGCTGTTATGATTTTAGTTGTCCGTGATGTCCTTTGTTTTAATTGTATTAAAAAAGTATTTTTTATTTATTTTTGCATTGTTGCTTGCTGTTTTCTTCTGCCTTTTTCTTTTTTCTCTTTAGTTCATTCTCTTGGTTGTTTGTGCATTGGGGGGAATGGAATTAATTGTATTTTTTATTTGTATTTTTATTCTTGGGGGGGACTGTGGGAGGGCTCTCGAATAAATGAAGAAAAAAGAAAAGTATCAGAATACAGAGAGGTGTTGGTAAAGGTATATTGTCCTGCTAATAGCCCATAATGGGCTATTCTAATTATTTTATTTTGAAATAGTATTTTAGTAAATAGTATTTTTATCATTATTTTATTACTGAAAGCATAACGATGCCGTTATTGGTTACATTGTTTTAGTTTGAACGTGCAGACTGGCACTAAGAACAACGGGAACATTTCCCTAGTCAGCGCCATTATTCGTGGAATGCCCTTTAAACTATTTCTCTGTGCTATCCAATGTGGCAGGGTGGGGGTCCACCCCATCTTTTGAGTGGCTCTGCGGCCCATCCCGTGCCCCCTGCCCTCGTGCCTTGAACCTTGCGCACTTTCAGTGGATACAGCTAGAGAACCGCAAGGCAGTCCCATTGTGCGCCACCAGGGAGCCATGACCAATATGACCAATATATATTGTCCTGCTAATAACAGGGTTAATAATATATCTGTGCTAAAATATCCAAGGGGCTTTTATATAATTCTAATTTAATAATAATAATAATAATTGATTTGTTTAAAAAATAACAATATTTTGGAGATTATTTCATTTTCAAATAACGTAAAATGAGCGAGAAAAAGGCCATTCTTGAACATGGGGTGAGACATTGTTACTAATTTGCCAATTTGTTATATGTATTTCTGTTTTTAGAGGGAGAGAAACCAAAAACCTACAGTCATCTCATGGGTCTCCCAGTCGAGGCCGGTACGGGTATTGAACCAGCCTCTGTAGCAACACAGCTTGTACTGCTATGCAGTGTCTTAGACCGTTGTGCCACTCAGGCACTGTACAACGTGACTGGTCGGGAGTGGGCTACACTACTACAGTAAGAGCAAAATAATCCTGACAAAATAAAATAATAAAAACCTTTGTTTAACAACAGTTTTAGTAAGTAATACTGAAATCATGCTCAATTATTAGTTTCTACTTAGGTTTATGTCACTCATTCATTGTCAGTTAGAGACACAGTAGGACCCCAAAGCATAATCCATGCTCTAACTCCCCCTTGCACTGGTCTGGAGCAATTAAGTGGTGACGCAGGGTACCGTACTAAACCACAAATTACCTCTAAGTCCTGCAGCATAATCGCAAAACTTTTAGTGGAGCAACCACTGTATATCTGTTTATCTGGTGTCTCCAGTAAGAGTATTTGTCATTACAGTATACTGTATATTACACTTTTAAATAACAGCACGAGAAACAAAAACACTTTCCTTGCTAACTTCTGTCCTTTACAGTCATCGTCCAACAATACAATGCCCAATCGAGAAATACAAAGTGTATGTGATTACGTTCTTCCCCAGATGCATAAATAAATAAGTAAACACAGAGGACAGAGAGTAAAAGTGTCATGGAGGAGAGAGGGGAGGCGGTGGGGGGCAGTGGAGGAGGCAGCCGCGGTAGCGGAGGTCGTGCCACGAGCCGCTGGGACAGTGGCGTCTCCGATCGCCCCTGGCGACCATCACGTTGCCGTGCTCCGGAACAGACAGGCCTGCTCGCACAACAGATGGAACTAATGATGCGCAACAAAAGAGATCATTTCACTGTGGTCCTCTGGAAGCCACAAAGAGCCGGGGTGGGAGTTTGAATGATAGGGCCAGGGGAGTAGCACGGGGTTAGATATGGGCAGCTCTTTTTTCTGGAGGTGCTCGAATGAATAAGGAAGGGCCTTTGATGTTTGTCACAGAAGGCGGCATGCACTGTTAAGTTAAAAAGGCAATTATGAAAAGTGAAAGAGCTGTGAGCCAACTTTCAGTTTCCATTGGGGGTAGCCCACTGGTATGAGTTTTGTTTCACATTTTACAGACTTTGGGGTGTATAAAAGAATACTGAGTCAAACATTGGAGTTTGGAAACTCTTGATAAATGTGATGTGTAACTCTAAATGGTGAAAACAAGAAAATCTACAATGATCTGTAGCTTCCTTTAGAAACGTACATTTGGTAAAGGGGCCTAAAGTCACTATTCCTTCTATATTTATTTCCTTGAACTTATCAAATACTGCTTGACAAATAAGCAATCTATTGCAAGTTAATTTACATATCAAATAAATGTCATTGCAGTTAAAGTCCATTTTTAAAACTACTTTTGTAAAAAAAAATATTAAAAGATGGGACATTAGGAAAGGAATAGGCTATCCCTGCCAGTAGCTACATTCTCCTCTGCAATCATGGAAATGGTAGAAATATAGTACTGTACTCTCATCACAACCACATAAATGCCTATATTTGAATACGAATACAACTACCATCAATCATTCCCAGAGGCCCACTGTGGGCGTATTCAGATATCACATTAAGACAAAGTTCAAGTCTTGGTTTCGCTAAATCACATGGCTCTGCATACAGTACTTCTCATTATTTCTGTCATTTCAAACGAGCTAAAAAAAAAATATTAGAAAATAAAATGAAGGCTGAAGCAAAATATACTATATATATATATATATATATATATATATATATATATATATATATATATATATATATATATATATATGAAGAGTGTCTAGGTTTAAGAAGGCATTCTTATTCACATATTTACACTGCAGAGTAAAAGTTGAAAATAAACCACTCAGTGTCCCAGACTACCAAAAACAAATCGAGTTTGAACTGGAGTCATTTGCATATCGTGAAGGAGAGGATTAGATTTAGAGGTCATCGCTTGAACGTACGTCTTCAAGACCAGACGTCAATGCAATGTTGTTGTTTTTATGTCAAATACATCCAACGGAAGACTATGTAAGGCCCTGCTGTCCTCCCAAGGAATCAGAGAGAGAGAGAGAGAACTAGGCTCTCTAAATATCTGAATTAAGAGTAGCCAAACACCTAGGGATGGGATTTAACCAGAATGGAGCTGAGTGGAGCCCAATCCTTGCCCCATCCTCACACAGAACGTATCACTGGGAAAAGTTCAGCTGCGATGCTGACACAAACAGCGGAGCAAGGCCTGTATTAGAGTCAGGTTAGCAAAGATAACACTATCAGCCTGATCCCCATGGGCACAAAATGCTGGGCCTAGCTGGCAAATAAAGCTACAGTGTCTTGACTCCTTGGCACATTAGCTCTGATTACAATGACCTTCATTATATCAGCTACCCTTATTACAACACGTTGAACGCGCCTCTCCCTAGGGCCAAGCACAGTGGGGGAAAGAATAAGAGAAAGCCGTGAGTTTCAATGGTATGGCTTGTTATGCACTACACAAACTAGAGTGCGCGTTGTAATATACAATGAACACCTACTGTTGAGATTGCTGACCACTCCGTTCACCTGAACAGATTTCCTTGGTCTTCCTGGCCAATCTGTCTGAGGATTAATCTTACTCATTTGCAAGCAATGTGAAATAGGAAAAATAAGCCTCTTTTTCACAATGCTCGGTGTTGGGATCATTGCTTTTCATACATTGCAGGTAGATGGCGAGTAAGTACCTCACTAAAATAAAACAAATTATGGCAATGAATACAAATAACAGATATTAAGATATGTGTAAGGTTCTGTATTTATTTCCTTAGTCAACCATGTGCCCTGTTTCTTTGTGTTCTTGAATGTAGCCCTGTCTTTCATTTTTGTTCATTGATTTCACCTGTGTTAGTTACTCACCTGGTCTCATCAGCTACTTATTTAGTTCAGTTCATTCTGTGTGCCTTTGTGAGGTATTGTTCGTTTTGACTCTACTAAGCCTTTTCCTAGCTCATTTGTGAGAACCAGTTATAACCTTCAGTCCTAGTTTTGATTCACCTGCCTGTTTGCCTACCTGTGTATGACCATTGCCTGCGACCACGATTCCTGCCTTCTGCGAAGGCGAAATAAACACCTGCCACACTCTACGTGTGAATCTACACCTTTTTCTCCCTGTGTATTTGTTACAATATGGATATACAGTACGAGTCAAAAGTTTGGACACACCTTCTCATTCAAGGATGTTTCTTCATTTTTACTCTTTTGTACATTTTAGAATAATAGTGAAGGCATCAAAACTATGAAATAACACATATGGAATCATGTAGTAACCAAAAATATTGCAGTATGTAGTAGCCAAGACCGTGCAAAGCTGTCATCAAGGCAAAGGGTGGCTACTTTGAAGAACCTAAAATCTATTTTGATTTGTTTGTTTAACACTTTTTTTGGTTACTACATGATTCCATGATATGTGTTGTTCTATAGTTTTGATGTCTTCACTATTATTCTACAATGTAGAAAATAGTAAGAAATAAAGAAAAAATCTGAAATGAGTAGGTGTCCAAACTTAACTGCATATATTTTTTTTAAATGAATAAAGCGACAACAACAAAATGATTACTAGTTCTGTTTCATATTGTCAGATAAGATAATAAGGCATGCAAAATGGGTAAAAAATAATGGATGTTTATTAGAGAACGACCAATGTGGGTTTTTAAGGGCCGATGCCGATACCAATTTTTTGGGGGCAAAATATTCCCCAGAGACAACCATGTAAGCATTAACAAATCAATTATACAACCATATAATCCATTTGACTTTGTTTTAACCATATAACTGCATAAGAGTAATTATTTATTTGATGGTAAATCTCTTGATAAACTGGGTAAATCCTGATGGCATAGACCTATTCACAATACAGGTGAATTCATATTCAATAGGACTGTGTGCATACATTCTGTTATTGAGCTGATTTCATTAGTCTATGGGGCTACAGACGACAAACAATCGGTTTCCCTTTCATTTGGGACCATGTTAGGTCTACTGATCTACAACATTTTCATAGAAGTAGCCTATACCGTGTGCAAGTGACGCGTTCCTAAGACATACTGGACTTCCGTGTTCATGTCCCTGGTCATTTGAATTGGCTTGACAATTATATCATAAAATTCATGAAAATGTGGTCATATGAAAGATATTATATTCGTGTTTGTGGATGAATTTACTTCTGGCAGATGTCTACAAAAATCAAATACTACAAGGCCGATTGTGTCTCATGTAGCTAGCCAGGCAGTTCGGCTCGGGCAGCAGATCAGCTCAGCAAGGGAAAGACAAGTCATTTAGCTAACTCAGTGAATTAACTAAATGTTTTGTGACAATCAGCTTCGAAATGAGCATATTTGGCATTACTATGACAAAGTTCTAGGGCATTGAACCTACATTGCTTTGTAAAGTGCTGGACCCCAGTTTGGACATTGTTTTGCATAACAGTAAATTAATTATCACTTACAAAGTTCCTACATTTCGTGTGGCATTATTAAAGTGTGCTAAATGTATATGCAGCATAAGTGGGTAGCAAGCAAGCAGCTCAGAGGATCCTCGACAACAGGCTAACTAGCAATGAGTGGCACCGGCTTGCAGGGTTTTACACGAGAGGCAAGAGCACTCGCGCTATGAAAGGGAAATCGGCTGCGCCGATACTCAAGGGCTGATAGCCGATGGACTAAGAAAGGCTAATACCAGCCATAAATATCGGCATGACTGATTATCGGTAGTTCTCTAATGTTTATCTTTATGCATTTTTCTAACAAGTCCTCTTTTGAGCATGCATGCTGTGCTACATAATAAATAATGTCACTGCATAACTGCTGAAGTATTCCGTGGTGTACGTAACTGTAGTTCGCTGGCAACGTCTCTAAGAGAGGTGCTGGACCTGAGCACTCAGAGGCTGGGGACGCCCCACCACTGCTTAATATACAGCACGCTTATTAACCTCAATTTCCTGCCCAATCCCCCCTCCACAGGCTGCATGGTTAGCCTGAACAAGCTCTTGGCATACGTTACCCGTTTGGTGGAGCCTCTCATTTGGGGCTGACCACCCAGTGTGCAGGGGATTCTCTCCCACAGCCCAGCTCATCCCACCTAGGGCCCCCCCCCCACTGGGCTTCTCACCCTCCCTCTCTCCTGGCAGGTGACTCGAAAGACAGACGTTACCCACAGAGACCTGCCTTTCCCTATTCACTTAGTACAGCTAACAGACCACAAAACAGGATGAGTTGAACAGTAGGGGTTCAGGAGACCATCCCTGCACCTAGTAGGGTGCCACTGTATTTGTTTTGTGCCGAGGTGAAGAGGGGGAGGGCAAATCAGCTTGTTTAGGATTAAGAGTGAATCAGGAGAATGTAAGCTTCACCAGAAATGACTATGGCAAATTTGAATCTTAACACCTATAGGAAAAGGGTCAAAACCAACAAAGGCACGACCATATTATCCTTCATGACTTCTCATCCACGAAGCCAATAAAGAGTCAAATGATTGAAGTAGAATAGGACATAACGTAGCAATATAGCCAAGAGTGCACTTAACAAAATCTGAGTTTAAACCAAGTCAATCCCTGATGACTATATGTTAAAAAAGCAAATAAAATTGTAACTTAATTATGGATTTATAATGAGCCACTGCACCACTGCCAAAACCAAGTCCCATACCAAGGCAAACAGGCACCTGCTGAATGTTCCCTGCTCATGGGCTTTCATAGCTTAATTAATCTAGGCCTTGGGGTATCATGACTCGTGTGTGCTGCTTGCGTACATGTTTGAGACAATTAAGTTGTTTCAAGAAGCAGAGGTGCAACTTCAACACTGAGCACAGACACCGATATTGTACTATACAAGAGCTTTTATGTGTTGCATAAAAAAAGAGGCAATAAAAACATACTCGATCCAAATCACTCATAACATTTTTTTTATTCATATGAATAATTGTCTATTCATTGAAATGTTGCATTTCCCAACCCACTTAAATGAATAATCCACTCAAAATCTATATTTTGGTATTTTTTTCATTTGTTCATTGTTGATACATTTCCAAAATGTTTTGCATGTCAGCAATCAAGTTTTCAAGATATAGGACTTCAAAAACCAAATTGTAACTTGCCAAAACGCACCATCGTGATAAGTGACAAATTACAATTTGTTGATTGAAAGTCCTATATCTTGAAAACTTGATTGCTGATATGCAAAACATCTTTGGAACTGTATCACAGTGGACTAATGAAAAAAATACCAAAAGATAGTTTTTGAGTGGATTATTCCTTTAAGTATCTTACTCAATGATTAGTCTCCATAGCTTGCAATATCACAAAGCAGGCCCATGTTTAAGTAGACATAGCCAGGTCAATTCAGACACTTTAATGATACTCCAATTGTGCGTGGCACTTAATACATGTTACTTACCTAAAATTATACTCTTTAAAGATGTGTAACACTGTATGCTATATTGAAGAGGATTCAAATTACTATAGTATGGTTGCAAAATCTAACATGCAGTGTTGACTTACCTTGACACCAGTGAGGGCAAGACTCTCTTGAGAGCAGCACTGTAGATAACATTCAATGACAATCAGTGCCTTCAGAAAGTACGTTACAAAGTGGGATTAAAATAGATTTTTGTAATGATCCACAAAATCCTCTGTAATATCAAAGTGGATGAAAAATTCTAACATTTGTAAAATAAAACAATAATATATCTTGGTTAGATAAGTATTCAACCCCCTGAGTCAATACATGTTAGAATCACCTTTGGCAGCGATTACAGCTGTGAGTATCTCTGGGTAAGCAACTCCAGTGTAGATTTGGTCTTATGTTTTAGGTCATTGTCCTGCTGAAAGGTGAATTCATCTCCCAGTGTCTGGTGAAAAGCAGACTGAACCAGGTTATCTTCTAGGGTTTGCCTGTGCTTAGCGCCATTATGTTTATTTTTTATTACAAGCATACCCATAACATGATGCAGCCACCACTATGCTTGAAAATATGGAGAGTGGTACTCAGTAATTGGTTGTCTTGGATTTGTGTAGGTAAGTAAAGAAATAAAACAACAGTAAAAAGACATTTGAAAAGAAGAGTAGCAAGGCTATATACAGACACCGGTTAGTCAGGCTTATTGAGGTACTATGTACATGTAGGTATGGTTAAAGTGACTATGCATATATGATGAACAGAGTAGAAGTAGCGTAAAAAGAGGGGTTGGCGGGTGGTGGGACACAATGCAGATATTATTGCACACAGAGAGAGTCCATGCAATATATTATGTGACTTGTTAAACACATTTTTACTCCTGAATTTATTTAGGCTTGCCATAACAAAGGGTTTGAATACTTATTGACTCAAGACATTTTTAGCTTTTAATTTGTTATTAATTTGTAAAGATTTCTGAAAACATAATTCCACTTTGACATTAAGGGGTATTGTACAGTGCCTTGCGAATGTATTCGGCCCCCTTGAACTTTGCGACCTTTTGCCACATTTCAGGCTTCAAACATAAAGATATAAAACTGTATTTTTTTGTGAAGAATCAACAACAAGTGGGACACAATCATGAAGTGGAACGACATTTATTGGATATTTCAAACTTTTTTAACAAATCAAAAACAGAAAAATTGGGCATGCAAAATTATTCAGCCCCTTTACTTTCAGTGCAGCAAACTCTCTCCAGAAGTCCAGTGAGGATCTCTGAATGATCCAATGTTGACCTAAATGACTAATGATGATAAATACAATCTACCTGTGTGTAATCAAGTCTACGTATAAATGCACCTGCACTGTGATAGTCTCAGAGGTCCGTTAAAAGCGCAGAGAGCATCATGAAGAACAAGGAACACACCAGGCAGGTCCGAGATACTGTTGTGAAGAAGTTTAAAGCCGGATTTGGATACAAAAAGATTTCCCAAGCTTTAAACATCCCAAGGAGCACTGTGCAAGTGATAATATTGAAATGGAAGGAGTATCAGACCACTGCAAATCTACCAAGACCTGGCCGTCCCTCTAAACTTTCAGCTCATACAAGGAGAAGACTGATCAGAGATGCAGCCAAGAGGCCCATGATCACTCTGGATGAACTGCAGACATCTACAGCTAAGGTGGGAGACTCTGTCCATAGGACAACAATCAGTCGTATATTGCACAAATCTGGCCTTTATGGAAGAGTGGCAAGAAGAAAGCCATTTCTTAAAGATATCCATAAAAAGTGTTTTTTAAAGTTTGCCACAAGCCACCTGGGAGACACACCAAACATGTGGAAGAAGGTGCTCTGGTCAGATGAAACCAAAATTGAACTTTTTGGCAACAATGCAAAACGTTATGTTTGGCGTAAAAGCAACACAGCTCATCACCCTGAACACACCATCCCCACTGTCAAACATGGTGGTGACAGCATCATGGTTTGGGCCTGCTTTTCTTCAGCCGGGACAGGGAAGATGGTTAAAATTGATGGGAAGATGGATGGAGCCAAATACAGGACCATTCTGGAAGAAAACCTGATGGAGTCTGCAAAAGACCTGAGACTGGGACGGAGATTTGTCTTCCAACAAGACAATGATCCAAAACATAAAGTAAAATCTACAAAGGAATGGTTCAAAAATAAACATATCCAGGTGTTAGAATGGCCAAGTCAAAGTCCAGACCTGAATCCAATCAAGAATCTGTGGAAAGAACTGAAAACTGCTGTTCACAAATGCTCTCCATCCAACCTCACTGAGCTCGAGCTGTTTTGCAAGGAGGAATGGGAAAAAATGTCAGTCTCTCGATGTGCAAAACTGATAGAGACATACCCCAAGCGACTTACAGCTGTAATCGCAGCAAAAGGTGGCGCTACAAAGTATTCACTTAAGGGGGCTGAATAATTTTGCACGCCCAATTTTTCAGTTTTTGATTTGTTAAAAAAGTTTGAAATATCCAATAAATGTCGTTCCACTTCATGATTGTGTCCCACATGTTGTTGATTCTTCACAAAAAAATACAGTTTTATATCTTTATGTTTGAAGCCTGAAATGTGGCAAAAGGTCGCAAAGTTCAAGGGGGCCGAATACTTTCGCAAGGCACTGTATGTAGGCCAGTGACAAAACATCTACATTTAATCAATTTTAAATTCAGGCAGTAACACAACAAAATCAGAGGTGTGAAACCTTTCTGAAGGCAGTGTAGCATGCCTAATTACTGTAGAATTACTGTAGAAGAGAAATAAGACTCACATGTCAGTTGGGCAGCACCTCTGTCTGAACTCCAGCCTACCGTTGAGCTACAGTCTGGACTCTGCTCATGGCTGCTTGATGGGCAATCATTTGGCAGCTGGATCCTAAAGGGATACAAGAGAGTGTTGTATATCAACTGAGTTATTTGCGACTTCTTTACACATTACGGTACAATTCATTTCGTATACCAGAGGTGCCTAATATGCACATACACTGAGTGTACAAAACATTAAGGACACCTGCTCTTTCCATGGCATAGACTGACCAGGTGAATCCTGGTGAAAGCTATAATCCCTTATTGATGTCACTTGTTAAATCCACTTCTCAGTGATGATGAAGGGGAGGAGATAGGTTAAAAAAGTATTTTTAAGCCTTGAGACAACTGAGACACGGATTGTGTATGTGTGACTCTCAGAGGGTGAATAAGCAAAACATTTATGCCTTTCAACCGGGTATAGTAAAATGTGCCAGGTACACTGGCTGATTTGAGGGCAGAAGGGGGGTTGCAACTAGGGTTGCACATTTTGGGGAATTTTCAGAGGTGGAAACTTTCCGTGGGAATTAACGGGAATATATGGGAATTAATGGAAATATATGAAAATTAATATTAATACCATTTAAATGTAGATGTTTTTGCATTGGATATATTTACCATATCAAATGAAGACAGAAACCTTTTACCTTATCATAAGTAGAAATAATTGCACAGGATTAAATCCTTCCAATAAACAAAAAAAAACAATTTAGTTACCAATTGAACTTTATTTCAATGAGTAGACTCTTCACATGGGATGATTTCACTGAACAACAAAAGAAAAGCAATACTGAATGATCCACAATGATCCATCGCATCTCCCAAAAACGTTTTCATACATTTGTAAAATGATAGTCTAAAAACTAAAGCTTTGGTTGTCTTCCTCTCAGACTTCCATGTCTTCTCCCTGCACCTCCTCAATGTCCACCTCTTGAACATCAGAGTCTGAGGCCTCATCTTCACTGTCACTTTCCAACCTTGTTTAGGATGGCTTGTTGTCCGGCTCAAAAAGCCTCAAATTTGCCTGGATGGTTACCAATTTTTCAAACCTTGTATTGGTCAACCTGTTGCGTGCTTTGGTGTGTGTGTTCCCAAACAAGGACCAGTTGAGCTCTGAGGTGGATGATGTTGGTGGGATTTGGAGGATGACATAGGCAACAAGGGAAAGGACTTCAGATTCACAAAGTCCCTTCCACCAGGTGGCTGATGAGATATGTTGGCATGACTGCATCTCCATCCCAAAGCCCTTGCTTGGAAGTGTACTTCGCCAGACTGTCAAGAACCTTGCCATCATCCAGGCCAAGGTGGTGAGACACAGTAGTGATGCCACCATAGGCCTTGTTGATCTCTGCACCAGACAGGATGCTCTTGCCAGCATACTTGGGGTCCAACATGTACGCTGCGGCATGTACGGGCTGCAGGCAGAAGTCTTCACGCTTTTTGATGTATTTCAGAACTGCAGTTTCCTCTGCTTGGAGCAACAGTGAAGTGGCAGGGCAGTACGGATTTCTTCTCTTACATCTGCAAGCAGCGTCTGAACATCAGACAGGATGGATTTGTCTCCCTCAATCTGTGCAATGGCTACTGCTGTAGGTTTCAGGAGTTTCAGGCTGCTTACCACTCTCTCCAAAAATACATCATCCAGGAGGATCCTCTTGATGGGGCTGTCCATATCGGCAGACTGTGATATGGCCATTTCTTGAAGAGACTCCTTCCCCTCCAGGAGACTGTCAAACATGATGACAACACCACCCCAACGGGTGTTGCTGGGCAGCTTCAATGTGGTGCTCATATTCTTCTCACTTTGCTTAGTGAGGTAGATTGATGCTATAACTTGATGACCCTTCACATACCTAACCATTTCCTTGGCTCTCTTGTAGAGTATAACCATTGTTTTCAGTGCCATGATGTCCTTGAGGAGCAGATTCAATGCATGAGCAGCACAGCCAATGGGTGTGATGTGAGGGTAGGACTCCTCCAGTTTAGACCAAGCAGCCTTCAAATTTGCAGTATTGTCTGTCACCAGTGCAAATACCTTCTGTGGTCCAAGGTCATTGATGACTGCCTTCAGCTCATCTGCAATGTAGAGACCGGTGTGTGTGTTGTCCCTTGTGTCTGTGCTCTTGTAGAATACTGGTTTTAGGGGTGGAGATGATGTAGTTAATTATTCCTTGCCCACAAACATTCAACCACCCATCAGAGATGATTGCAATACAGTCTGCTTTCTCTAGTATTTGCTTGACCTGCACTTGAAGGGGCTTTCAATCCCAGGCTCGATACTGGGGTTCGATCCCAGGCTGGGTCACAACATGCCGTGACTGGGAGTCCCATGGAGCGGCGCACAATTGGCCCAGCGTTGTCCGGGTTATTGGAGGGTTTAGCCAGGAGGGCTTTACTTGGCTCATCACACTCTAACAACTCCTTGTGGCGGGCCGGGTGCCTGCAGGCTGACCTCGGTCGTCCGTTGAGCAGTCTTTCCTCCGACACATTGGTGCAGCTGGCTTCCGGGTTAAGCAAGCGGGTGTTAAGAAGTGCGGCTTGGCGGGTCATGTTTCTAATCTGTCTGAATACAATCTAAAATGCCCTAAAAAATACATATTTAAATAATTAAGTAAATTCTCCAGTATCTTGTCATTGTTTTCGGTTAAGACACAATGATATTTAAAAGGACAAAAAACGTTCAGTGTTTAATGAACATTTGTTCAATGGCAAAATGAGAATTGAAAAGCTACAGGTTATGGAAACCACCCACTTCTGAATCAGAAAACTAAGGGGTATCGTTCTCCTAAAAATACCTAATTTGTTTAGGTCACATTCCACTATGGGGTTATTCCGCTCCAGCCATTACCACGAGCCCGTCCTCCCCAATAAAGGTGCCACCAACCTCCTGTGGTTGAGGCGCCTTTTAAAAAAGGAGAAATAATTGAAATAATCTTCAATACTGTATCTTTAAGAAATGTTCAGTATTTTACAACTTAGTGTTAGATGGTTTCTTACCCTGAAAGTACAGTACCAGTCAAAAGTTTGGACACACCTACTCATTCCAAGGTTTTTCTTTATTTTTACTATTTTCTTCATTGTAGAATAATAGCGAAGACATCAAAACTATGAAACATCAAATGTGGAATCATGAAGTAACCAAAAAAGTGTTAAACAAATAAAATGATATTTGAGATTCTTCAAAGTTGCCACCCTTTGCCTTGATGACAGCTTTGCAAACTCTTGGCATTCTCTCAACCAGCTTCATGAAGTACCTGGAATGCATTTCAATTAACAGATGTACCAAGTTAAAAGTTAATATGTGGAATTTCTTTCCTTCTTAATGTGTTTGAGCCAATCAGTTGTGTTGTGACAAGGTAGAGGTGGTATACAGAAGATAGTCCTATTTGGTAAAATACCATATTATGGCAAGAACAGCTCAAATAAGCAAAGAGAAATGACAGACCATCATTACTTTAAGACATGAAGGTCAGTCAATAAGGAAAATGTCAAGAATTTTGAACGTTTCTTCAAGTGCAGTCGCAAAAACGATCAAGCGCCCTGATTAAACTTGTCTCTCATGAGGACCGCCACAGGATAGGAAGACCCAGAGTTACCTATGCTGCAGAGGATAAGCAAATGTGTTGCTACTGCTCTCAATAACATTGCTGCCCTGATTATATCAGGCGCTACTGACAAAGGTCCGTGGGAAAAAGTTGTGATGGAATACTTTCTGGAAAACGATCATGCCATGCTGACACTCTCAGACGATGAGAAAATCCCTGATTTAGGTAGGAAAAAACACATTTTAATTGAAGAAGACATTGTAGAGTCTTCTGATGACAGTGATTGGGAAGAAACAGCAATCAACAGTGTTGTCACGGAAGAAGTTGACTGAGTTTTGAAATCAGTGGAACCCGATAGGCCAAAAAAGCTGTACAAACTAAAACGGAAACGACACAGGACGTCTTAATTAATAAAAGGGGTTGCGGTCTGCCGTGAAGCTTTCATCCATGTATACGGGTAAAAGTCTAGCTACAGATTCAGATATTATAAGTTTATTATTTTGTAAGAAAGTTGTTTTCATTGCATGTTAAAGCTTGCTGTTAACTAGCCAGCTGGTATTCGATGGCTGGCTTGCTACCTAACATTGAACCTATTTGGTTAACGTTAGCTAACTATGAAAATCATTTTGTATTGCTAGTTAAAGCTTGCTGTTAGCTAGCCAGCTGACGTTTGATGGCTGACTTGCTAGCTAACATTGAACCTATTTGGTTAACGTTAGCTAGCTATGAAAATCGTTTTGTATTGCTAGTTAAAGCTTGCTGTTAGCTAGCCAGCTGAAGTTCGATGGCTGACTTGCTAGCTAACATTGAACCTATTTGGTTAACTTTTGCTAGCTTTGGCAATCGGTTTGTATTGCTAGTAACGTTACTCTATGGATTGGGATTCATTTTTTAGCTAGCTAGCTAATGTTAACGTGACATTTCGAAACAAAAGACCCCAAGTTAAAGCTTGCTGTTAGCTAGCTAACATTAGCTGAGGTTAGATGATTGGCTTGCTAGCTAACATTAACTTACATGTATGAAGTGTGTGTAACGTTAGTGATGTTTTCTCAGAATGCCATTTTGCATTGCTAGTTATAGCCTAATGTTAGCTAGCTAACTAGCTAATATTGAACCTATTTGGTTAACTTTAGCTAGCTATGACAATTGATTTGTATTACTAGTTAAAGCTTGCTGTTAGCTAGCCAGCTGACGTTAGATGGCTGGCTAGCTAGCTAACATTACATGTATGAACTGTGTGTAGTGATGTTATCTCAGAATGCCATTTTGCATCTATTGTATAATAATGCTAAAATATTTGTATCTGGAATTTGTCTTTCAGCATCAGTAGAACACGCCTGACTCTCCTCCACCAGTCATACAAGGAGAATAGTCTAATGCCTCCCATCAAAAAGAGAGCTGGCCCAAGCAAGCAAAGACAGCAGCGCAGTCATCAACTACATGCACCATTTCTTCACCAACTACGGAGCTTGGGGAAACACGTGTGGACCTGAATTGTGATAACTGCAGTGGCCAAAACATGACAACGTTTGTGCTCTGGTATTGTGCCTGGCGGACCATACACAAGCTCCACCACAATCTGGACCTTCACTTCCTGATCGCAGGCCACACCAAGTTTTCCCCCGACTGGGGCTTCGGCCTCATCAAGCAGAGCTTCAGAAAGACCACAGTGAACAATTTGTCTGAGATTGCTGGTATTGTGCTGGACAGCACTGTGACAGGAGTCAACATCCCACAGCTGGTTGGACTGGAGGATGGTACGGTGCTGGTGGAAAGCTATGGCTGGCAACAACACCTGACTCCGTACTTCAGTCCACTGCCACAGATCAAGCAGCACCAGCACTTCAGGTGAAAATAATTTTCATTGTATGAGGTTATTCTTCTTATCTAAACTTGAGAGGTGAATTGATGTTGTGCAGGGTTGTAATGTCTTCTGATTTTTTGTTGTTGTTGTTATTCCCTGTTTTACAGCTTCGATGCTCTGGAGCGTGGTGTCAACAAGGAGCGTTCGGACTGTCAAGACCAGGTTTCAGCTGCTGCGCAACGCTGACATCCTTCCTCCCATAGATGGTCTGCCTATACAAGCACCACCTGGACTCGACACAGCTAGACAAACGTATCTTTTTGAGATGATCAGTTTTGTGACGAAGAGGCTATGGACGTCACATGCCCTGTACCAAAGTCAAGGGCAGGACAGAAACAGGCTCTCTCCTAACACACATACCATACGTTGCTGCTACTATTTTTTTTGTATCCTGCTGCTCAGCCACTTTACCCCTGATTGTATGCATTTAACTACCTCGTCTATCACTGATATCATTATTGATATTGTTCTTGTACATACTATATATTATTTTGTTTATACTGACACTATCTATTTCTGACATTGCTACTATGCAAGTAACCATTTGACTGTACCGTTTACACCTTCTGTAGAGACCCATCCACTTAGCAAGACTTAGCAAAATATTGATATATAAAATGAATATTGATATGTGTGGTCGTAACATGATGTTGTGACATACCACAGCAATATCATGTGACCTTATCAAGTGTCCACCAGATAAATATATAGCGCATGCATCTGTTTATGTACTGTACATGTGCACCTAACTCAGGTTGCATGGCCTTAACTTATGTATGGAATACTATGTGATACATGTGTGTGTAACAGTATATAAAGGATGCTAATTTACTGGTGTGAAGGCATTTGGTGTGAAGGCATTGTACTGGTGTGAAGGCATTTGGTGTGAAGGCATTGTACTGGTGTGAAGGCATTTGGGCAGTGGTGTAAAGTACTACTAAGTATTTTGGGGGGGGTATCTGTACATTACTTTACTATTTATATTTTTGCCAACTTTTACTTTTACTTCACTACATTCCGAAATAAATACTTTTTACTTCATATATTTTCCCTGACACCCAAAAGTAAATTGTCCAATTCACACACTTATCAAGAGAACATCCGTACTGCGTCTGATCTGGATCTGATCTGGCAGACTCACTAAACACAAATGCTTAGTTTGAAAATGATGTCTTAGCCAGGGTACACTCCAACACTATCCGTCAAAAAAAATTATATATATATATATATATATATATAATGTATAATTGTGCCGTCTGGTTTAATATGAGGAATTTGAAATGATTTATACTTTTACTCAAGTATGACAATTTAGTAGTTTTTCCACCACTGGATGTGTGGAAGCGTCATCTAATATTTATAAAATATTTGTATCTGGACAATTACTGTTTACCTGGAATTTTTCCTTATTGTAGGCTACTACCACTTTTAGTCTTAATCTTTACTACAGTACTCACGGTTTAGCACATGATCTTACATGTGAATCCTTAAAGAGATGGGTGGGGCTGGTTTAAGAGGGTGTGAACCATGCTGAATGGGTGTAGACAACGGAGAGCTCTCCAGTAGGTACCAAAACATTCAAAGGCCCATTTCTCAAAAGTGAGTTTACAAGTTTATCAACTTTCAAAGCAGAATTTCTTTCCCATTGTTCCTGATATGCAGTGTATGATATACCATTTTGTAGCTCTGCGTCTCTACTTTTATCCAATGTAAGAAACCCAATTTCAATTTAGCTACATAAGACCGATTTGAGCCAGTCAGTCACACTTGTAATTTGGTCTGATGAGTCCAAATTTGAGATTTTGGTTACAACCTCTGTGCCTTTGTGAGACGCAGAATAGGTGAACCAATGATTTCCGCATGTGTGATTCCCATCGTGAAGCATGGAGGAGGAGGTGTGATGGTGCCTTGCTGGTGACACTGTCAGTGATTTATTTAGAATTCAAGGCACACTTAACCAACATGTCTACCACAACATTCTGCAGCGATAAGCCATCCCATCTGGTTTGCGCTTAGTGGGACTATCATTTGTTTTTCAACAGGACAATGACCAAATAACCCTTACACACCTCCAGGCTGTGTAAGGGCTATTTGACCAAGAAGGAGAGTGATGGAGTGCTGCATCAGATGACCTGGCGCCCACAATCACCTAACCTCAACCCAATTGAGATGACTTGGGAGAGTGAAGGAAAAGCAGCCAACAAGTGATCAGCATATGTGGGATCTCCTTCAAGACTGTTGGAAAAGCATTCCAGGTGAAGCTGGTTGAGAGAATGCCAAGAGTGTGCAAAGCTGTCATCAAGGAAAAAGCTGGCTACTTTGAAGAACCTCAAATATAAAATGTGTTTAACACTTTTTTGGTTACTACATGATTCCATATGTGTTATTTCATAGATTTGATGTCTTCACTATTATTCTACAATGTAGAAAATAGTACAAATAAAGAAAAACCCTGGAATTAGTAGGTGTGTCCAAACTAACTGTAGCCACCATAGCTAAACATCTAAAAATACATGGGAGTGATGAGGGCATGAGGTAAAAAATGTATGGTTTGAAGTAACGTCAAACCAAATAATTGAGTTAATTTGACCATTACATTTTGAACATGCTGCATGCCCCATATACTCCTCTGAGGGCGAGGAACCATCTAACATTAAGTTGTAAAATACTGAACTTCGCCTTTAAGGGGAACAACCATTACAATTTAAACTCTACAGCTAATGATAAACCAATACCCTCTTTCGATACAGTGGGTAAATCCAAAGATTCTCATATTATGAGCAGTTTTGATAAAACTGCTAACAATACGCATAATGAGTTAAGATAAGGAAATGAACCCACTCCTAATTACTGCTAATTACCAGTTGAAATGTAGTTGATAAATAAACAGAAAACGTAATAAATACAATAATTATTACCAGTGCTAATTACATTTTCCCATTATATCCCTAATGAGATGGACTTAGCATCACATATAACACAATGAGACTTCCACTAGGCCATTTAAGATGATGGTAGTTGGGATAAAGTCCTAGAGTGGAATGATAGGAATGATTTGTTAAGGGTATCATTGTATACATCAATCATCCAAGTGATAGCATGATGATGCTATTATGGTATGGAAATCATATTCATCACTATATTTCAGATGTTAACGTCATTTTTCTCTGTCCATTTGCATGTGATATTCAGTGGAAATCTAATCTAGACGGCTGGGCTGACTTTTAAATGACAGCGGTCAACTTGATCTGAAATTCAGTTACTGTTTATTCAGTGGGTGTAGATGCATTAAAAGAAAACACACAACTCTGTAAAGATCCAAATCGAACGTTTTATGATCTTTCTTTGCTGGAATGATCCCGGCCACACCAACGGATTGATGATATACAACAATCCCAAGTGTAATATAGTGTGGACAGCCGAATCCAACAGCTATAATGACAGGTGCGAGGTACATTGAGTACGGTTACATGCACACATTAATGCGTTTATTGTGGATAGTCAGATTAATATAATAGTTTGATTAAAATGTTCACATGCTTTTGAAGAAGAACGATTTCCCTAAAAATTATGTTTACAGGGACACATCTGAAAACAGGCGACCTGATGGCACTCTGATGAATGCAGAAAATTGGCAATCAAAATAAACATTCTGCCACAGCAACCATGTTATTTTTGTGAAGCAAATTTGATTCGGAGTTTGAACATATGAGGTTTGTATGTGAAAACCACTTCTAAGACTCAAACATTCAGTTGTTCCCAACTCACTTCACTGGCACTAAAGAGGGAGGCTCGCTCAGCTGGTGCTAGTACATGCACAGATCATATACATTTCTGGAACCCTACTTTTTTTTAAAGGTATCTCTGACCAACAGATGCATATCTGTACTCCCAGTCATGTGAAATCCATAGATTAGGGCCTAATGAATTTATTTAAATTGACTGATTTCCTCACATGAACTGTAACACAGTAAAATCGTTGAAATTGTTGCGTTTATATTTTTGTTCAGTATAATAATTCAAAAGATTACTAACCAAAAAAAACGGTGACTTTACGCCGAATAAGAAAAGCAAAGTAAGGTGTAAGCTTACATGACTACTGCCATAATCTGTTTAAAATCGAAATATTCATGTGCCTGCAGACATACTCATTGAGTTCAGGCTGACAAATGTTTATCAAAACATTGCCACATATTAGGAGTACCGAAATACTGGTCTCCACCTCTGTTGCACTGTAGAGGTAGGTGTGTGTGTGTGTGTGTGAAGAATTTGGCCCTGGCATTTTATCCACACAAGCACACATCACTGCGCGACCTGCCAACTCATTTTCCCTCATTTGCCCATGACCCTTATAAAGTCATCCATAGTGCTTTATTAGGAAGTATGATAAATAGACTACTGGGGTATTCAAGAAATAAGTAGGTCTCCTCTAACACGTCCAAGCAGGAATGCATGATTCAAGATACACTATATATACAAAAGAATGTGGACACCCTTTCAAATTAGTGGATTTCGGCTATTTCAGCCACAACCATTGCTGACAGGCGTATAAAAACAAGCACACAGCCATGCAATCTGCATAGACAAACATTGGCAGTAGAATGGCTTTACTGAACAGTTCAGTAATCTTCAACGTGGCACCGTCATAGGATGCCACCTTTCCAACAACAACCCCGAGTGCTGATGTGCGTAAAAATCATCTGTCCTCAGTTGCAACACTCACTAACGAGTTCCAAACTGCCTCTGGAATCAACATCAGCCCAATAACTGTTCGTCGGGAGCTTCATGAAATGGGTTTCCATGGCTGAGCAGCCGCACACAAGCCTAAAATCACCATGCACAATGCCAAGCGTCGGCTGGAGTGGTGTAAAGCTCACCGCCACTGGATTCTGGAGCTGTGGAAACGCGTTCTCTGGAGTGATGAATCACGTTTCACCATCTGGCAGTCCGACAGACAAATCTAGGTTTGGCCAGGAGAACGCTACCTGCCCCAATGCATAGTGACAACAGTAAAGTTTGGTGGAGGATAAATAATGGTCTGAGGCTATTTGTCATGGTTCGGGATAGGCCCCTTAATTCCACTGAAGGGAAATCTTAAAGCTACAGCATACAATGACATTCTAGAAGATTCTGTGCTTCCAAATTTGTGGCAACAGTTTGGGGAAGGCCCTTTCCTGTTTCAGAATGACAATGCCCCCCAAGCACAAAGCAAGATCCATATAGAAATGGTTTGTCGAGATCGGTGTGGAAGAACTTGACTGGCCTCCACAGAGCCCTGACCTCAACCCCATCAAACACCTTTGGGATGAATTGAAACACCGACTGCGAGCCAGGCCTAATTACCCAACATCATCGCTCGACCTCACTAATGCTCATGTGGCTGAATGGAACCAAGTCCCCGCAGCAATGTTCCAACATCCAGTGGAAACCAACTCCATATTAATGATGTTTGACGAGCAAGTAAACACATCCTGGTCATGTAGTGTATTTTGCAACCTAATCCAGTGATTGACATGAATTTTGGGTTGACAATTAGACTATACAGTGCCTTGCGAAAGTATTCGGCCCCCTTGAACTTTGCGACCTTTTGCCACATTTCAGGCTTCAAACATAAAGATATAAAACTGTATTTTTTTGTGAAGAATCAACAACAAGTGGGACACAATCATGAAATGGAACGACATTTATTGGATATTTCAAACTTTTTTAACAAATCAAAAACTGAAAAATTGGGCATGCAAAATTATTCAGCCCCTTTACTTTCAGTGCAGCAAACTCTCTCCAGAAGTTCAGTGAGGATCTGAATGATCCAATGTTGACCTAAATGACTAATGATGATAAATACAATCCACCTGTGTGTAATCAAGTCTCCGTATAAATGCACCTGCACTGTGATAGTCTCAGAGGTCCGTTAAAAGCGCAGAGAGCATCATGAAGAACAAGGAACACACCAGGCAGGTCCGAGATACTGTTGTGAAGAAGTTTAAAGCCGGATTTGGATACAAAAATATTTCCCAAGCTTTACACATCCCAAGGAGCACTGTGCAAGCGATAATATTGAAATGGAAGGAGTATCAGACCACTGCAAATCTACCAAGACCTGGCCGTCCCTCTAAACTTTCAGCTCATTCAAGGAGAAGACTGATCAGAGATGCAGCCAAGAGGCCCATGATCACTCTGGATGAACTGCAGAGCTCTACAGCTAAGGTGGGAGACTCTGTCCATAGGACAACAATTAGTCGTATATTGCACAAATCTGGCCTTTATGGAAGAGTGGCAAGAAGAAAGCCATTTCTTAAAGATATCCATAAAAAGTGTCGTTTAAAGTTTGCCACAAGCCACCTGGGAGACACACCAAACATGTGGAAGAAGGTGCTCTGGTCAGATGAAACCAAAATTGAACTTTTTGGCAACAATGCAAAACGTTATGTTTGGCGTAAAAGCAACACAGCTCATCACACTGAACACACCATCCCCACTGTCAAACATGGTGGTGGCAGCATCATGGTTTGGGCATGCTTTTCTTCAGCAGGGACAGGGAATATGGTTAAAATTGATGGAAAGATGGATGGAGCCAAATACAGGACCATTCTGGAAGAAAACCTGATGGAGTCTGCAAAAGACCTGAGACTGGGACGGAGATTTGTCTTCCAACAAGACAATGATCCAAAACATAAAGCAAAATCTACAAAGGAATGGTTCAAAAATAAACATATCCAGGTGTTAGAATGGCCAAGTCAAAGTCCAGACCTGAATCCAATCGAGAATCTGTGAGAAACTGAAAACTGCTGTTCACAAATGCTCTCCATCCAACCTCACTGAGCTCGAGCTGTTTTGCAAGGAGGAATGGGAAAAGTCTCTCGATGTCTCTCGATGTGCAAAACTGATAGAGACATACCCCAAGCGACTTACAGCTGTAATCGCAGCAAAAAGTGGCGCTACAAAGTATTAACTTAAGGGGGCTGAATACTTTTGCACGCCCAATTTTTCAGTTTTTGATTTGTTAAAAAAAGTTTGAAATATCCAATAAATGTCGTTCCACTTCATGATTGTGTCCCACTTGTTCTTGATTCTTCACAAAAAAATACAGTTTTATATCTTTATGTTTGAAGCCTGAAATGTGGCAAAAGGTCGCAAAGTTCAAGGGGGCCGAATACTTTCGCAAGGCACTGTAGTTGCATGATTGTTTTTTTGTTCAATAGAGATTAAATCCATACATCTTTATGTGCACTAACTAACACCATAGGCTAATTAATTTGGGGTTCAACACCTGAGGAAGTTAAAACTCAAAACACTAGATCATTAACTGTTAATATAATACGGTAACACTTTACACCCAGCGTTAGAAAGACGTTATGACACGGTCAGAACTATAGCATAATATGTCATAACCAGCTGACATAACCTGTTATAATATGGTCATAGCATTGTCATGACACATATATTTAGACCTGTTGTGACATATATTAAGTTATTTTATGGCTTGTTATGACACCTACATAAGACTTAAAACATTTTTTTTTTTAAACTACCACGGTAGTTATTTTATGGCTGGTTATGAGACCTAGATAAAAATGTTGAAACCCACAAAACCTACCACACAAGGTAAAACATTCGATTTCACCATGGCCTACGTGCCAAAAGTGTGTTTATGTTACATATTTTTTATTTAACATATTAAATTATCATTGTAATTGCGCACACATTGATGTCAGACATGCACCTACCCCAATGGTCTGTTGCTGATGACTGGGATGAATGCAGGAGCAGATTTCAGGTGCAGTACAAGACACCCTCTTTTTGACTGAAGTAAGTAAAGTGTTACCTATAATACCCACTGCTAGTAGCCATCTATTCATCCAACAGTAAATGTCATGTCCTAAACAAATGCTGCAGTTGTAGGCTACTGCCCACGAGGCCTATTAGGCTTGTGCCCTGGCAATGACCGGTGCGCATTCATGCTCGCACCGCTCTCAAAGCCATATCAAATATACTGGCTGTAAAATAGTTGTTATTGAGCTGAATATTGAGAGTTGAGAAACAAAAATGATACCTACAGAAAGCTGAGACCCTCCTCCCTTTGATAGGAACAAGGGGGTGAGGTTTCCAAAGCTGTGTTTTTCCCGCAATTTGGAATTAGTACACAATCAGAACGCATTTTTCTCTCGAGTGCATAGGAGGAAAAGAGAGTGGCTTGCTCAACACAACAGCAGGCCCCAGCAAGGGCACAGGCACAGGGGCAGGGCAAAAACTTTCATTACAGGAATCATGAGGATATTGCAATTTACGGTTTGGCCAGATCGTGGTTTTAGTCGCCCAGAAAACAGAATGTTTTGATTGAGGGGAACAATGTAGAATATGTTCTTTCTACATTTACAGTGCATTCCGAAAGCATTTAGACCCCTTGACTTTTTCCACATTTTGTTACATTACAAGTCTTGTACTAAAATGTATTAAATTGTTTTCCCCTCATCAATCTACACACAATAACCCATAGTGACAAGCGTAAACAGGTTTATATCATTTTTTTGCAAGTGTATTAAAAATCAAAACAGAAATACCTTACTTACATAAGTATTCAGACCCTTTGCTATGAGACTCAAAATTGAGCTCAGGTGCATCCTGTTTCCATTGATCATCCTTGAGATGTTTCTACAACTTCATTGTAGTCCACCCGGGGTAAATTAAATTGATTGGACAAGACAAGGCACACACCTGTCTATATAAGGTCCCACAGTTGTCAGTGCATGTCAGAGTAAAAACCAAGACATGAGGTCAAAGGAATTGTTCAGAGTCAGAGCAGTTTTCTTTGCTGACCTCAGCTGTCTATCAGTAAACCATCTTGATAGGGGGTCCGACCATTAACCACTGATCAGCCACAGGCTCATTATTGTATAACAGAGAAATTGCACAAAAGGGTCACCTTTTTCAAATGTTTGAATGTTTTATTTTTACATCAAAAAAGATATGTCCATTTTGACACACACCCTACTAAAAACTGGTCCAGGCATCTGGCATTTGCCAGAAGGCCAATCGGCCTGTGTGTGGGTGCATGCGTGCGTGTGTGTGTGTTAGCCAAGACGGAGGAAGAGTGGATTAGAGCCATATCTTCCACATGGCTACTTCCTAATCCTACCATCTGAGGTAAATATAAGACCAGGTGAGGTAACACTCCTGTCTCAGACACCTCTTAAACACTGGGGCATCTGCACAGAGAATGCCCCGAGGAACACTACTTTGGAAGTAGAATGGAACTTTGTTGTGAAGTGGAAATGCATCATTGGCCAACACACTTGACAGGACAAACTAGACTGGAGTTCAAATGTACTTTTTGATGTATTATACAACTCATTTCATAGCAGGTCCTGCAATAGATTAGCGTCCTGTCCAGGTGGTGTACTTATATCGAACACGGCATTCAATTTGTACCAATTAATCAGAATTCATTTGAAAAGGGTGGATTGACTGTGCACATGAAAAGGGAATTAGGGAATTAGTTTCATGATTTCCAAAAAGGTATCAGATGAGACAAAATGGGTGAAGTCACTGTGAAAGAATGCTGTCAGTTTTTGTTCCCGTCTCTCTGTGTTCAGATCCGGTTATGAGCAAAGGGCAGAGGAAAAAAATAATAAGAAAAAAACAAACAAAACGAGAGAGGAACATTCATTTGACGACTGCACGGATATAAAAAATGCAGGTCCTTATGTAAAAACAGGTTTTGATGTGTCATGACATGAAATGCTTTTCATTACATTTTTCAAGCATGACCTCACATTCTGCAAAAATGTACACACCCATGGGACAAGCACATTGAGGTAAAAACACAAATAATAAGTGCCAGGTTGAAAGATGGTTCACGTCTGAACGGGACAGGTAGTTCATGGCATGTCATGTTCTTTTTTTAATAGAGGTTTTGTCCATTCATTTGTTAAATCAAAGTTTACCTTTATTTCGTTAAAAAGTGTAAAAAAATAGTGTACCCAAATAGTTGTTGAGATATACATGAGATTTGGAGGGATATTTGGTCAAAACAGGTGTTTAACCAGATAAAGAAAAATAAATGCACACTTCGGTGTTAAAAATGTACAGTGCCTTCAGAAAGTATTCATACCCCTTGACTTATTCCACATTTTGTTGTGTTACAGCCTAAATTAAAAATGTATTAAATAAATGTTTTCCTTCACCCATCTACACACAATACCCCATAATGACAGAGTGAAAACCTGTTAGAACTGATATTTGAAAATGTTTTGAAAATGAAATAGATAAATATCTCATTTACATAAGTATTCACAATACATGTTAGAATCACATTTGGCATCAATTACAGCTTTGAGTCTTTCTGGGTAAGTATCTAAGAGCTTTGCACACCTGGATTACACAATGTTTGCACATCACTTATTTTTTTATTTCTTCAAGCTCTGTCAAGTTGGTTGTTGATCATTGCTAGACAGCCATTTTCAAGTCTTGCCATAGATTTTCAAGCCAATTTAAGTCAAAGCTGTAACTAGATCACTCAGGAACATTCAATGTCGTCTTGGTAAGCAATTCCAGTGTATATTTGGCCTTGTGTTTTAGGTTATTGTCCTGTTGAAAGGTGAATTGTATCTGTTGGAAAGCAAACAGAACCAGATTTGGCCTGTGCTTAGCTTTATTCTGTTTCTTTTTATCCTAAAAGAAACTCCCTAGTCCTTGCCGATGACAAGCATGCCCACAACATGATGCAGCCACCACCATGCTTGAAAATGTAAATAGTGGTACTCATTGATGTGTTGGATTTGCCTCAAACATAACGCTTTGTAATATGGACATAAAATTAATTTCTTTGCCACATTATTTGCAGTTTTACTTAAGTGCCTTATTGCAAACAGGATGCATGTTTTAGAATATTTTATTCTGTACAGGCTTCCTTCTTTTCACTCTGTCATTTAAGTTAACATTGTGGAGTAACTACAATGTTTTCTCCTATCACAGCCATTAAACTCTGTAAGTGTTTTAAAGTCACCATTGGGTCATGGTGAAATCCCTGAGCAGTTTCCTTCCTCTTTGGCAACTGAGTTAGGAAGGATGCCTTTATCTTTATAGGGACTGGATGTAATGATACACTATCCAAAGTGTAATTAATAACTTCACCATGCTCAAAGGGACATTCAACGTCAGCTTTTTTATACCCATATACCAACCTTCTTTGCGAGGCACAGGAAAACATCCCTGGTCTTTGTGGTTGAATCTGTGTTTGAAATTCACTGCTCAACTGAGGGGCCTTTCAAATAATTGTATGTGTGGGGTCCAGAGACAAGGTAGTCATTCAAAAATCATGTTAAACACTATTAGTGATTCCACATAACTTATTCTGTGACTTATTTAGTCTTGCCATAACAAAGGTGCTGAATACTTATTGACTCGACAGTTCAGCTTTCCATTTTTTATTAATTTGTAAAAATGTCTAAAAACATCATTAAACTTGGACATTATGGGGTATTGTGTGTAGGCCAATGACACTAAATCTCAATTTAATCAATTTTAAATTCAGGCTGTAACACAACAAAATATGGAGAAAGTGGGGTGAATACTACGAATACGTTCTGAAGCCACTGTATTTATAAAGATTCACATGGATGAGAGGCAGCATGACGAGCAGGCAGAGATCAGCTGGACACTGCTAAAAGGTACAGGTCAGGGGCTAAGCTTATAAAGTACTCATAACTGCCTATAGTACTCTTGCCACAGAATTACTGTTTACATGCACTATGGAAGATATCAGATCCCATCTTGGAGACTGATTGACATGTGGCACAATCCCTCTCTCAGTCTCTCTTAGTCGTAATCTCGCTTTCTCCTTCACTCGCCTCCTTCTCTCCCCCACCCCCAACAATGATGTCTACAGTTTACAAGTGGACACATAGCTTATATGGAGTTCCTTTCAAGTGTTTTTGAGTACAAAAGGGACTCTAGGTTTCTGTTTCCCGGACAGTAATGTACACTTACTCTGTATAAATTGATACATTTATTGGACATATTTCCATACAGTCTATATCCTGAAAGTGCTGTACGGTACTGTAGTGTTAAGGGGACGTTGATACTCGGATCTCTATTTCAAGGAATTACACTACTTTTTCCTCGAACAATGGATTTGACCTTTGAAGTTGAAAAAGACACAATCAAAAGCTAGGCCTTTGATAGGGGAAAAAGCAAGGTTAAAAAAAGTTGAAATATTACCTATGTCTGTTTTGAAAACCTAGTCAGAACTTGTGAATACAGTGGCGCATACCATTTTGACTCTGCTGATAAAAAAGGATCACAAGAAACTATAAGACACTAACCCAGTCAATGACTGTACACGCTGCGCTTCAAATTAAAGTCTTTTTCAAGTCTTTTGATAAAATACCTTTTCATCTATTGAGCCGAGCTAACCTGTCAACTGAAATGAAGTAATCAACGCGTACCCTAATCTCTGTACATATGATCTGAAAACAAAGTGACGACTACTGTTGAATGAAAAGGCTACAAATTACACAAAATTACTCTTAATTCACTTTTCCTTTATTCATTTCTTTAAAAGCTCTTAGTTGCTCATACTTAGGTCAGATCTGATACCATCGCTAATTGGAACTCGTATTTGCCGCAAATCAAACCAAGTCAGATGACAGTCTAGATTAAGGTATCTGAAGATCTGTTTGAGTCCTTTGAGAAGTCGTCTCTTTGTAGTCGAACTCTTTTATGGACCTTTTTACAGCTGTTTTATTCATTTTCTTTGGAAAAAAGTACCATAGCGGTAGAGCAGGACCGAGGAGGCCAAACTAGTTTTCAGACAGTAAGAGGGGCAACCTGTCCTGAGAAATGTAAAACGGAGTTCCGGAAGCTTTAAAAAGTCTTATGTACAGTATGTGCAAGTTCTCACATTTGAGGACCGGGTTAAAACCTCTGAACCTGAATGGCAAGATTTTCTATTGTACCATGTTCATCCCTCCCATCGGTTAAACACAAGAATGTACCGTGCCCACTCCCTGACAGAGAGGTACATACTATAGGCAAATCCAGTACATACGTAAGCATACCCCATTTTCTATTGAAGCAGTTTGAAAGCACCATACAGGCTCTCCTCTTACACTGATCTATGTTGAGTGTATTGTCCAGACAAATACAGATATATATTTTGACTCTTTGGAAATTATTGTGTAGATCAAATCCCACACCTAAACTATGCTTCCCTCAAAACGGTTAATTAGAAGAAGATTGTAATCCGTCTCTTTTTTGCTGGATAATGGATCAGACGCAAGATGCGATCAAACTTCAATCTCCCTCCAGATGTCATGTGATCTCTCATTCTTTTATCTATTAATGATTTCAAAGGCTTCCAACCATTATTGCTTTTATTCTCTGAAATAAAACCCAGCTGCTCTCTTTATGTGTGTGTGTGTGTGTGTGTGTGTGTGTGTGTGTGTGTGTGTGTGTGTGTGTGTGTGTGTGTGTGTGTGTGTGTGTGTGTGTGTGTGTGTGTGTGTGTGTACGCACATGTGCATCCTTAAGAATAAAAAATAATGTTGGAAGAAGCCTCTAATTCATAAAAATCACAATTCATAAGAAACACACATCCTAAATCCAAACAGCAGTTGCACTTTCATTTCTCTCAAATGTTTGGGGCTCAAACATATAGAGAAATATTAGGGGTGGTAAAGCATACAAATTGTTTACATATTCCCTCAAGCTGCTTCTCTTACCAGTGGGGCCCAACCAATTTAAAAGAGTGTGAACTTGCCATGTGCACTACTGGAGGGGAGAGTGGGGTAAGTTGAGCCAAAGGGTTAGTTGAACCAACCCTTGTTTCTGGGAACCATAAACAAAATTAATCATGTGACCAAATATTTAGGAAGTGGTCATCATTTCATGGAGTCTGTGGAGGAAGAAACTACATGAAAAAAAGTGGTAAGTTAGTTCCAAAAAACATTTTCACTAAGTCAAATCAATTTATTGTGTTAAGGTTTCATGATGCTTGTATCTAAACCAAAGTAGATAGTTTTGTATATCAGCTGGGGTCTCTATAAGCTACAATATGAGGTCCTAAACCTAGCATGAAAGTGTATCATTGTAGCTGTGTGGTCTAATATAGTAAAAATGTTTGCCTTGGGGTAAGTTGAGCCAATTAGTAAATGGCCACCATACCCTATACGATTATGATGATTATGATTACATTTAGTCAGTTTTATGCATAGTATTTTTGCAATGTGCCCTGTGTATACTAATGTAAAACAAGCAGGGGTCTGGCCCTCATTGAGGTTCTTGGGGGAGCAGCCAAGGAATTGAGAGAAGGTAATAAGTCAATATGAGCAGCAGCAAGGGATGAAAAGATAAACAATGACACTGAAGAGGTACACTGACAAAAAAGAAAACGAACATGTACCTGTACAAAAGAGGGGCTATGATAGAGTAGCAGAGGCACACAAGGTCTTATCGGAGTCTGAGCTCGCTAAACATATCAAGAATTTCATGGACCAGTTTCGTGGGCTTAGTAGCCTCATATGCAGAGAACTTGCCTATGCAACCGTGATAGCATCACTGTCCCAGAAAACTGGTCAAGAAATGGAAGGGTAAGTGATATTGAACAGAGAGATCTGTATCTCAATGTAGGCATACATGTAAAATAGACAATCTACCACACCCCCATCCCATGAATTCAACTTTGACCTAGCAGCATCATCACCCACTGTCATAGGACACAAACACCCACTTACCCCAAGGCAGCTCAACTTATCCTGTCCCTATGCTCAATTTCCCCACACCTCAGGTAAATTGTGCAACGAGACCACTTTTATGGACAAGCTATGTTTTCAAAACTATTATGTCTACATCAATTCTGATTATTTCCAGGGATACACAACATCCTGAAATATATGTGGATACAATATCTTCATTAGAAAGAATACTATATTTCCCTTGACATAGTGATGCTGAATTGAAAAAAGGCTCAACATACCCCACTCTCCCCTACAGTGTGTTTGTAGACACGCTGATTATGCATGCGAGGAGTGGTTCTGTCTTTTATTGAAAAATTTACACCCGTGCTGTGATTTATATAAATCAGTAGTGCCCACAAAGCAGTAAAACTCTAATTGTTTCTTCCATTTTGAAAGTATAGTGTCCATTAAGGATGCAGGAGGTAATAAAGGGGACTTTTAATCAATCCTCTCTTGTTGATGAGTTGATGTGTGAATGGGCCTCCCTACCTGACAGTCCTTTTTTTCTGACTGAGAACAAAGGAAAAAGGAGATACAATTCACCGTACTGACATTGTTTTGTTTGCTGTTTGAAAAGGTAAACGAAAGCAGGTGAATGTAAGTTAACGATACTTGTCAGACTCTGTCAAAATGTACGTCTTCAGAATCATTTGATGGGCGGTTTAATGTTTGTTAGGTGAAACAAAAACAAACTCGATTCAAAAATACCTTCTCAAAGTGTGAGGAAAATGTTGTTTTTCCTTGACCCATCACTTCCTGTTTATGCACTTCTGATTGAATAGGGGCCTAAACGATCCTGCTGCTTAAGAGCATATATCAGGGGCAACTGATTGGAATCCCCTCATCTTCTAAGTGCTAGAGACCCTGCTTCCCAGCCATGACGGTATTATGTAGCTCTTTTAGACTGAGTGCAGTAGCGTGCCACGTTGACCCCGTTTTCACCTCTGTACTGACCCCTTCATTCTCAGATTAGGCCGTGCGACCCCTCGTCGACCGGCTGGCACGGCCACAGTAAATCCTGGAGGCTTGCTCATGCTAGGGACCTTAGGTAATTAATAAAATCCCCATTACATGCCTTGTGCCCGTTGTTTGCTATTTCAACACCCCATTTGTGCCACGATTACAGTCATTATCAGTCACCGCCATTAATTCTCTACCCGATGCCAGAATTGCATACTAATAAATTGGGCTCTAAAATGTTTTACCTTTCAAGGAGTTGTGTTGGAGGCAGGCCAGCAAGTGCCACTCCAGATTAGGAGTCATCTAGTGACTCGGAAAGGGCCCTTTGAATAGGGCTGCTGCATCTTTGGAGATAGTTCACATTTCCTCTTTGATTATTTTCTCTTCCCCTCCAAAATGAATCTTTATTAAGCTTAAATCCTAAATAAATTGAAATTAGCAGACTGCAAAATATTGCTTTCTTTTCTCTCGCCCCTTTCTCTCGTGCCGCCATGCAAATTATAATGCTTATTTATGTAAATGAGGTGTGGTCTTTAATTAGTTTTGCTTGAAGGCATTAAATACGTGTATTCTTTCCCAAAAAAACTATTTGTTTTGTTGCTCTTTTTGGTTTAAGTTCAAAATGACTGATTATGGCAAAAAAAATATTCATTAATTTGATTGTTTTTCTTCTTTCCTCCCTCTTTCAGGGTATTATCTTCTCCACCCACTTCCTGGAAGAGAGGGTATTCTCTCTGTGTAATGGAGATGCCTCTTCAAATGGGGCTAACTTGCAAAGCCTTTTCTACAGGCCCCAGGCTGGAACTACATTATAGAAAGCACTTTCTTAGGTCTACCTACTCCTAAAACTATCATACAATACCTTTGTCATTAATGAATTCTGGCATTGGGCAAATCAGATCAAGCCTACATCCTGTTCCTCCCCGCCTATCGGCAGAAACTTAAACAGGAAGCACCCGTGGTAAGGACTGTTCAACGTTGGACTGACCAATCGGAATCTTTGCTTCAGGATTGTTTTGATCACGCCGACTGGGAAATGTTCCGGGTCGCCTCTGGGAATAGTATCGACGTACACACTGACTCAGTGACTGGGTTCATCAGGTAGTTGTTCCTACAGTGACGATTACAATTCATCCAAACCAAAAACCGTGGATAGATGTCAGCATTTGCGTAAAACTGAGAGCGCAAATCACCACATTTAACCATGGCAAGGTAACTGGCAACATGGACCTCCTTAAGGCAAAGTGGAGTCGCAATTCAAAGGTTCAGACATGAGACACGTGTGGCAGGGACTCCAGACAATCAAGGCTTATAAAGGGAAAGCCAGCCACGTCGCGGACACCGACTCCTCACTCCCGGACAAACTAAACACTTTCTTCGTCCGCTTTGAGGAAAACAACACAGAGCAGCCGACGTGGACAGCCGCCACTGACAAGAACTGTGTGCTCCCGATTTCTGTAGACGATGGGAGTAAGACATTCAAGTGCGTTAATGACCATATCACCTCCACCTTACCCAACACCCTAGACCCACTACAATTTGCATACCGCCCCAACAGATCCACGGACGACTTAATCTGTATTACTGTATTCTCAACATAGCTCATCCTATAACTACTGCTGTACATACCCTTTTCCTAATTATATATTGTCCATACTGTCTATACACGCCACGTATTTATATTCCAGACTCTGAAATAGCTTGTTCTGATATTTTAAAAAATATATTAAAAAACTTTTTTCTTTGGATTATTTGTATATTAGTTTTGTACTGTTAGACATTTACTGCACTGCTGGAGCTAGACACACTTTAACATCTGCTAATCTATGTACGCGACAAATAAATGTTGATCTGTTGCCATAACTTCACAAATAAATGTTGCCAAACCTTCATGAAACTCACTCACGTTATTGGTTCAAACATACTGTAGGCTATATGTGTGTTTGTATAATGATGCTACTGTACAAAAGTGACATTTGCTTAGTTATTGGTACATTTCAATATCTCTCACAATGCTAAGGGGTGACTATTCAAAGCTGCATTGTGTTTCTTCTTTCCGGTGTTTGTACCATTTGCATTTGGCCCGTGTCATATACACACTGTACCATAGACACATGGTACCATAGACACACGGTACCATAGACACACGGTACCATAGACACACGGTACCATAGACACACGGTACCATAGACACACTGTACCATAGACACACGGTACCATATACACACGGTACCATAGACACACGGTACCATAGACACACGGTACCATAGACACACGGTACCATAGACACACTGTACCATAGACACACGGTACCATAGACACACGGTACCATAGACACACGGTACCATAGACACACTGTACCATAGACACACGGTACCATAGACACACGGTACCATAGACACACGGTACCATAGACACACGGTACCATAGACACACTGTACCATAGACACACGGTACCATAGACACACGGTACCATATACACACTGTACCATAGACACACGGTACCATATACACACGGTACCATAGACACACTGTACCATAGACACACTGTACCATAGACACACTGTACCATATACACACTGTACCATAGACACACGGTACCATATACACACGGTACCATATACACACTGTACCATAGACACACTGTACCATAGACACACGGTACCATAGACGCACGGTACCATAGACACACGGTACCATAGACACACGGTACCATAGACACACGGTACCATAGACACACGGTACCATAGACACACGGTACCATAGACGCACTGTACCATAGACGCACTGTACCATAGACGCACTGTACCATAGACACACGGTACCATAGACACACGGTACCATAGACACACGGTACCATAGACGCACTGTACCATAGACACACGGTACCATAGACACACTGTACCATAGACACACGGTACCATAGACACACTGTACCATAGACACACGGTACCATAGACACACGGTACCATAGACACACGGTACCATAGACGCACTGTACCATAGACGCACTGTACCATAGACGCACTGTACCATAGACACACGGTACCATAGACGCACTGTACCATAGACACACGGTACCATAGACGCACTGTACCATAGACACACGGTACCATAGACGCACTGTACCATAGACACACGGTACCATAGACGCACTGTACCATAGACGCACTGTACCATAGACACACGGTACCATAGACGCACTGTACCATAGACACACGGTACCATAGACGCACTGTACCATAGACACACGGTACCATAGACGCACTGTACCATAGACGCACTGTACCATAGACACACGGTACCAGAGACACACGGTACCATAGACACACGGTACCATAGACACACGGTACCATAGACACACGGTACCATAGACGCACTGTACCATAGACGCACTGCACTGTACCATAGACACACGGTACCATAGACGCACGGTACCATAGACGCACGGTACCATAGACGCACGGTACCATAGACGCACTGTACCATAGACACACGGTACCATAGACACACGGTACCATAGACACACGGTACCATAGACACATGGTACCATAGACACACAGTACCATAGACACACGGTACCATTGACACACGGTACCATAGACGCACTGTACCATAGACACACGGTACCATAGACACACGGTACCATAGACGCACTGTACCATAGACACACAGTACCATAGACACACAGTACCATAAACACACTGTACCATAGACATACTGTACCATAGACACACAGTACCATAGACAAACAGTACCATAGACACACAGTACCATAGACACAGAGCACTACAGTACGCAACGAGACAAGAGACTGTGAGACATGTCATCAATCAAATGATAATACCAAATGTAAATTCCGACAGCCTGTCAGCTTTCAGTGCCCAGCTCTAAACTGAAGTGCGATGACCTCTTAAACGACTTTCAGACTGATTTGGGCTTTATTTTAATATTTGTTTAAAAGGATTTTCAGTGTTACAGTAAATCTCACGCCCGACACCTTTTTTATGCATTTCATGTTGATTTACAGTGTGGTGTTGAGTGGCTATCGAACACAAAACTGCTTTATGTCATCGCGGAGAGGTGTCGGGTCAAATTCAGTTACCGGTAGATACAGTAGAGTGACTCTCACTGTCACGCCGTACTTCACGACACCTAAGGTTGAAAAAAGGCTCACGTTTATGTTGGATTATTGTTCAATATGATATCAATATTCAGCATCACCTCAACTCCTCAGAAGGACTGAAATGGCACACTCTGCAAGTTAAGATGCCCCCACCTCTGTCCCCCCCGCCAACATGATTTATGGAAAGGAAGCTAAAACCATTATAGCGTTTTTATTATTATTGTTCTTTCAAGGCTAATGCAACAATAGATTTTTGCATGATTGATTCTTTACACTAAACATTAGGGGATTGCATTAATTTAGCATAGAACAGCTAAATGGCATGGGATTACATACTGTGGTCCCCCCCATTGTATTATAAATACTCTACATATTAATACTCATTCTGAGCGAGTATTGATCAGATCACTGCGTAAATATTTGACTTCATCGTAGTGTTCCTCACATTGTTTTTAACTGTAGGCTAGTCTGTTTGGAAATTACATTTTCTCTGGTAAGAAATACTAATAATAGCCTTCCATTTATCCTGTACGACTTGTGCTAAATGACTAAATGCTTTGGAAATTCAACTCACAGCTGGGTCAATGGTGTGCAAAAAAATAAAAAATAAACGCTGAAAGCGAGAGACTTTGATAGTCTCTCATCCGCCCCCTCCTTTCTGCAAAATATTACAACTCAGGCCTCTTGTGGGAGGGAATATGGCAGCAATATGCTCAAACTTCAATCAGCTGGGAGGAAATTCCACTTGTAATAAGGAGGAACTGGTTTTAATCGCTGCTCTCCATCCTCCAGTTCCTTCCATGGGCTTCAGCTGTCAGGGAGCAGGGAGCAGCGACATCAACTCCTCTTTCATGACATCTCTGGGAGGGAGCACAACCCTTCAGACCCCAACTGAACCCTACGGATGAATCCCAACAGTGGTAGCAGCTTTGATGACCTAGATAATGTTTTGATTCCTCTTCCATACACCCCTGGTTTCTCTAGTCTTGAGAAATGGTAGCCAGGTACAATTCATTGAGAACTTTATCTCAGCCCTGTGCCTTCATTACAGAATCCACAGTATCTTATACAGGGTTGGCCCGCTATAGGAGTTTCAGACCAATCAGATCTAAAATGGCAGATTGATTGCTCCTTGCTCCTCTTCATCATAGTTCTGAACAGATCATCTGTGTTGCGGGTTTGAATCCTTATTTTAGGCTGGTTCTAGAAGGGGCAGGGAGAGGATCAAACACTTCCAATCCTGTGTATTAATTCGTGCACACTGTAGGAAAATGTTTTGCAACAAAAACAAGTTTCCTATTGGACAAATTCAGGTAGGTCCCTCCATGTTTCGTCCCATTTGCTTCTGTTTGGTTCCTACGGAATACACCCCTAGTTTACAACATAACGGAAAGAACCAAAAACTCCCACAGTTGACTCACGCTTTGGCTGTCTTTTTCCAACATTTGAGTCTAGCGGGACTGCGTGTGTCTGCTCCCCTGCTCATGTCCAGGCCGTACACAGGTAGTGATGGGCACCCGGCCAACTGATCTATCGCCCAGAGTGCTCATTTGTGCCACTCCAGTGTGCACAATACTATAATTACCCGAAAACGTAAACTGGAAGTTATGCCTGACAAAAACATGTTTCTGTCATAAAACTCAGCTTTTGGTGATGGTGAGAGGATTATAGGACATATTAATAGGATAAGAAGTCTGAGAGGCATGGCACTTTTCCATTTATCTTGTGGAAAAATCTTCGACAAAAACACCTGGTACACTAACTGCCTGAGTATGAGCACTAAAAAAACTGCTAGCAGTCATTGGGCTGTTATATAACGTACTGTCGCATCTAAAACAGTTCTATTGACACAGTAATGCAACTTCAAATCAGTCTATTCATAATCTTGATTGTCATAATGTTTAACAAGTTAACAAGATACCCAGTCACATGACCCAACGTTAATAAATGATTCATATGGAACAGATCCTTGCTCTTTCTTCCTGCAGTGGTCTTCCTTTCTCAAAGTGTTCTAATATCTCTAAGAAGAACAGTCCAGATGGGCTCTACAACACAAGACAAAACTGTATTTTGACGAAGGAATATCTTTCCTGCCTACTGCAAGTGTCAATGTTCACCTGTATTGTCATTTTTTACCCCAGCAATTTAGCTTGAAAAACAAGTGACTACTTTACACACAAGGAACAGTAAATTTCAGTAAGTTTGTGTGTTCGTTGCATTTGTTCCAATTCATATCAGCCCACGAATGTCAGAAATCCCACAGTATACAGTACCAGTCAAAGGTTTTTGATTTATCTTTACTTCTACTATTTTCTACATTGTAGAATAATAGTAAAGACATCACAACTATTAAATAACACATATGGAATTATGTAGAAACCAAAAAAGTAGCCACCTTTTGCCTTGGTGAAAGCTTTGCACACTATTGGCATTCTCTCAACCAGCTTCACCTGGAATGCTTTTCCAACAGTCTTGAAGGAGTTCCCACATATGCAGAGTACTTGTTGGCTGCTTTTCCTTCACTCTGCGGTCCAACTCATCCCAAACCATCTCAAATTGGGTTGAGGTCGGGTGATTGTGGAGGCCAGGTCATCTGAGGCATCACTCTCGTTGGTCAAATAGCCCTTACACAGCCTGGAAGTGTGTTTTGGGTCATTGTCCTGTTGAAAAACAAATGATAGTGCAAACCAGATGGGATGGCATATTGCTGCAGAATGCTGTGGTAGCCATGCTGGTTAAGTGTGCCTTGAATTCTAAATAAATCACAGACAGTGTCATCAGCAAAGCTCCCACACCATCACACCTTCTCCGACATGCTTCACAGTGGGAAGGACACATGCGGAGATCATCTGTTCACGTACTCTGCGTCTCACAAACACATTGCAGTTGGAACCAAAAATCTCAAATTTGGACTCATCAGACCAAAGGACAGATTCCCACCGGTCTAATGTCCATTGGTTGTGATTGCTTGTGATTCTTGACCCAAGCAAGTCTCTTCTCCTTAATGGTGTCCTTTAGTAGTGGTTTCTTTACAGCAATTCGACCATGAAGGCCTGATTCATGCAGTCTCCGCTGAACAGTTGATGTTGAGATGTGTCTGTTACTTGAACTCTGTGAAGTATTTCTTCGGGCTGGAATTTCTGAGGCTGGTAACTCTATAATGAAAATATCCTCTGCAGCAGAGGTAACTCTGGGTCTTCCTTTCCAGCAGCGGTCCTCATGAGAGCCAGTTTCATCATAGCGCTTGATGGTTTTTGCGACTGCACTTGAAGAAACGTTCAAAGTTCTTGAAATGGTAGGGATTGACTGACCTTCATGTCTTAAAGTAATGATGGACTGTCATTTCTCTTTGCTTATTTGAGCTGGTCTTACCATAATATGGACTTGGTCTTTTACCAAATAGGTCTAGCTTCTGTATACCACCCCTACCTTGTCACAACACAACTGATTGGCTCAAACGCATTAAGAAGGAAAGAAATTTCACAAATTAACTTTTAAGAAGCCACACCTGTTAATTGAAAGAATGCCAAGAGTGTGAAAAGCTGTCATCAAGGCAAAGGGTGGCTACTTTGAAGAATCTCAAATATCAAATATATTTTGATTTGTTTAAAACTTTTTTGGTTACCACCTGATTCCATATGTATTATGTCATACTTTTGATATAGTCACTATTATTCTACAATGTAGAAAATAGTAAAAATAAAGAATGAGTAGGTGTGTCCAAACTTTGGACTGGTACTGTATATCTGTAGTTGGTGTGAATCAAATTTCTCTACAAACACATTATGCAAGATGTTTGTTTTAATAATAGGACTGTCAGCGACAGAATTTTTTTTTTTTCTTGGCAAGGACAGTCGATGTCTGGAATGCTCTCTTTAAGATATGACTCGCAAAAATGATTCTACTTTAAGTGTCAGTAGGGATAACAAGCCAAAGAGTGAAAGCAAGCTCAAGAGCTACGGGCTCACATCAAGTGGGCTGTACGGCTCAGCAACACTATTGAGTGTGAAATGGTATCTTTGAGGCCTCAGATTTCTATGCCTCAAGGGCCCCTCAGCCCTTGCCCGATGCATGGGCACACAAAAAAATGGTACGATATCCAAATATTTAACTTATGTCCTGTTAAATCCACATCACTTTAGCTTGTTAGAGTCTAAAGAATCAAAAGATGAAAATTACAATTAAAAAAACATACTCCAGGTCAAATACAAATTGACCCCAGTAACCTCTAGCAGTCAGAAAAAAAAGGAGACAAAATGTCTTTGAGAACACAAAACAAGACAGACTGGTTCAAGGCTTATTTAGAAAAATATAATTATTAGAATAGATGTAATTACCCCGACATTCCAAAGATGCGCAGTAAAGTTGAACCCTATGCTAACGTTTTGTGTATAAGAATATGTGAATTATTGTGGGTGTGTGTGTGTGAGAGAGTGAGACAAAATGAGAGGGAGAGAGAGAGAAGGTGCAGGGAGAGAGGGAGTGAGAGAGTTAGTTCATCTGACAGCAAACAAATGCATATGCTTCTACAAATTCAGTGACATGTTTTAAATTGAAAAGAGAATTAAGAAATGAACAATATGTTCCTGTACAGAATGGATTTAGAATATACTGATAACAGCTTACAATAAACAGTATCACATGGAACTAGCATTCCCCGACTTGTCAACACAGATGTTTTTTCTAAACCTTGCCAACATCATCAACAATATCATCATAATTTCCTGCCCAAAATGGATTACTCATTCTCTCACACCTCTTTACTCATCTTCCAACCCTGTCAGCAAAAGTGCCTGCTTTTGCCACTTCAGTCCAATGCAATTTCCAGAAAACATTTTCCCCAAAACAGGAATAGGCGCAACTCTCGCTCACAATTTAAAAACGTGATTCTTTATTCATCTAATTAGAGTTAAAAGTGTGACGATTCGGTCATCAGTTACCTTCAACGGAAACTTCTACTCTTAAACATTCCACTACTCTGCAAAACGATACCATATCACAACTAAATCTTTGTCATAATTCATATGACTTAGGCAACGCCTTTCTCTGAATTAGCTATGGCAAAAAAGCATTGAAACTATACATCTAAATGTTGCATATATCCTCTCATCGCAACCTACATGACCTGCCCTCTAGCCATAAACATACACACTCAAACACCAACACTTTCACACACACACATGCAGAGTTACACACACACACACTGACGCTCTGCAATACATGAATGGTAGTAGACATTTGACAAGATATTAAATCACGGGTCATTATGCTCATAGAATTCTATGGCTCATTTTAAACACCCAGGAAGGATAATTCTTCACAACCACACTTCTTCTTTCATCTATTCAAACATAATGTCTGTGTTTCACCTACGCTTTCATTCCCTAAGCTTCCCTCTGCATACCTTTTAATTGTGATATGGTATGCGATATGTGTACAGAGGGGGTATAAAAATACGAAAAAGTTAACTTCAGGTTAAGACTTGAAAGGAGAGGTAAAATAAAAAAAACTATTTTTGCACATCACATCCTGAAATGATAAATGTTAAACAATCCTCAATCTGCAGTATTAGAAAGGTTTTATTGATTTTGGTAGTTTATATGGTCTCCTGTCCTGTCGATTAAAAGTTGAACTTAGATTTCAATGTGTTCCTTGGAACTCCTTTGCTACCAAATTGATTGTAGAGCTTACTGCACTGTATTTGGGCATGGTCCACACATTGCCACTGAAACCATAGAAATATAATCTATTCTAATCATTCTATTTCTGTGACTGAAACACCCATCTCACACAGGGCCGTACTCAAACCTCACTAAACCCTAACTAAGTCCTTCATGGCTCATGATGTCACAATCAATTCAAAGATCAAGGATTATAAAAACGAACAAACCTCTATTTTTCTGGAGGAAAAAAACCCTCACTGTAGGTTTCATGAGAGCCACAAGAATTCAAGAGAAAACAAAACGCCTGTCAGGGCGAGTGTAAAGAGAAGCAAGGGGGGATTCTGGCATGGCCCAAGCAAAGTCATAAAAATATTTTCCTTTTTATTTAATGTCGCCCATAATTCATTGCCAGGAAAAGCTAATCAATAGCACCTTAATGAAAACTTGAGCCATATTTTATTTTGCCGCAGAGAAGTCCCGGATCAGCATTTGTTGCCTTGTTGTGTGCTGGTTTTCGCCCTTGGGCTGCCTGACAGATGTGTATCACACTTGCAGATACCTTAAATATTTGCTCTCTTCAACCACAATTGCTTTATCAACACGCCAAGGAGTGGGAGGGAGAATTCTGAAGATGAAAGCAATCTGCGCTAGTGGAGTGATTTGTTAGATGTGTATACACAGAATGTACAAAACATTAGGAACACCTTCCTCATATTGAGTTGCACCCCCTTTTACCCTCAGAACAGCTTCAATTCTTCGGGGCATGGATTAAAAAGTGTCGAAAGCGTTCCACAGGGATGCTGCCCATGTTGACTTCAATGCTTCCCACAGTTGAGTCAAGTTGGCTGGATGTCCATTGGGGAGTTGACCATTCTTGATACACACGGGAAACTGTTGATCATGGAAAACCCAGCAGCGTTACAGTTCTTGATACACTCAAACCTGTGCGCCTGGCACCTACTACCATACCCCATTCAAAGGCACTTAAATATTTTGTCTTGCTCATTAACCCTCTGAAGAGCACTCACACAATCCATGTCTCAAGACTTAAAAATCTTTCTTTAACCCGTGTCCTCCCCTTCAACTACACTGATAGAAGTGGATGTAACAAGTGACATCAATAAGGGATCATATCTTCCACCTGGATAGTCTGTCGTAGAGTAGGTGTTCCTAATTTTTTGTGCACTCAGTGTATATGCTCATATACACACACACATACATACACATATATACACATATATACAGTGGGGCAATATTTAGTCAGCCACCAATTGTGCAAGTTCTCCCACTTAAAAAGATGAGAGAGGCCTGTAATTTTCATCATAGGTACACTTCAACTATGACAGACAAAATGAGAATAAAAAAAATCCAGAAAATCACATTAAAATCCTACAATGAATTTAATTGAAAATTATGGTGGAAAATAAGTATTTGGTCACCTACAAACAAGCAAGATTTCTGGCTCTCACAGACCTGTAACTTCTTCTTTAAGATGCTCCTCTGTCCTCCACTCGTTACCTATATTAATGGCACCTGTTTGAACTTGTTATCAGTATAAAATACACCTGTCCACAACCTCAAACAGTCACACTCGAAACTCCACTATGGCCAAGACCAAAGAGCTGTCAAAGGACACCAGAAACAAAATTGTAGACCTGCACCAGGCTGGGAAGACTGAATCTGCAATAGGTAAGCAGCTTGGTTTGAAGAAATCAACTGTGGGAGCAATTATTAGGAAATGGAAGACATACAAGACCACTGATAATCTCCCTCGATCTGGGGATCCACGCAAGATCTCATTTTGTCTCTCATAGTTGAAGTGTACCTATGATGAAAATTACAGGCCTCTCTCATCTTTTTAAGTGGGAGAACTTGCACAATTGGTGGCTGACTAAATACTTTTTTGCCCCACTGTACACACACACACACACACACACACACACACACACACACACATACATACATACATACATACATACATACATACATACACACACACACATACATACATACATACATACATACACACAGTGCCTTGCGAAAGTATTCGGCCCCCTTGAACTTTGCGACCTTTTGCCACATTTCAGGCTTCACACATAAAGATATAAAACTGTATTTTTTTGTGAAGAATCAACAACAAGTGGGACACAATCATGAAGTGGAACGACATTTATTGGATATTTCAAACTTTTTTAACAAATCAAAAACTGAAAAATTGGGGTATGTCTCTATCAGTTTTGCACATCGAGAGACTGACATTTTTTCCCATTCCTCCTTGCAAAACAGCTCGAGCTCAGTGAGGTTGGATGGAGAGCATTTGTGAACAGCAGTTTTCAGTTCTTTCCACAGATTCTCGATTGGATTCAGGTCTGGACTTTGACTTGGCCATTCTAACACCTGGATATGTTTATTTTTGAACCATTCCATTGTAGATTTTGCTTTATGTTTTGGATCATTGTCTTGTTGGAAGACAAATCTCCGTCCCAGTCTCAGGTCTTTTGCAGACTCCATCAGGTTTTCTTCCAGAATGGTCCTGTATCTGGCTCCATCCATCTTCCCATCAATTTTAACCATCTTCCCTGTCCCTGCTGAAGAAAAGCAGGCCCAAACCATGATAATGCCACCACCATGTTTGACAGTGGGGATGGTGTGTTCAGCTGTGTTGCTTTTACGCCAAACATAACGTTTTGCATTGTTGCCAAAAAGTTCAATTTTGGTTTCCTCTGACTAGAGCACCTTCTTCCACATGTTTGGTGTGTCTCCCAGGTGGCTTGTGGCAAACTTTAAACGACACTTTTTATGGATATCTTTAAGAAATGGCTTTCTTCTTGCCACTCTTCCATAAAGGCCAGATTTGTGCAATATACGACTGATTGTTGTCCTATGGACAGAGTCTCCCACCTCAGCTGTAGATCTCTGCAGTTCATCCAGAGTGATCATGGGCCTCTTGGCTGCATCTCTGATCAGTCTTCTCCTTGTATGAGCTGAAAGTTTAGAGGGACGGCCAGGTCTTGGTAGATTTGCAGTGGTCTGATACTCCTTCCATTTCAATATTATCGCTTGCACAGTGCTCCTTGGGATGTTTAAAGCTTGGGAAATCTTTTTGTATCCAAATCCGGCTTTAAACTTCTTCACAACAGTATCTCGGACCTGCCTGGTGTGTTCCTTGTTCTTCATGATGCTCTCTGCGCTTTTAACGGACCTCTGAGACTATCACAGTGCAGGTGCATTTATACGGAGACTTGATTACACACAGGTAGATTGTATTTATCATCATTAGTCATTTAGGTCAACATTGGATCATTCAGAGATCCTCACTGAACTTCTGGAGAGAGTTTGCTGCACTGAAAGTAAAGGGGCTGAATAATTTTGCACGCCCAATTTTTCAGTTTTTGATTTGTTAAAAAAGTTTGAAATATCCAATAAATGTCGTTCCACTTCATGATTGTGTCCCACTTGTTGTTGATTCTTCACAAAAAAATACAGTTTTATATCTTTATGTTTGAAGCCTGAAATGTGGCAAAAGGTCGCAAAGTTCAAGGGGGCCGAATACTTTCGCAAGGCACTGTATATATATATATATATATATATATATATATATATATATATATATATACATACACACACACTATATACACACACATACACATTGATCAAATGTTTTGCCCTACAGCCACTTGCTTACAAATAGAGTACCACAATGAAAACAAGCCATTACTTTTTGTGTATATAATCCTCTTCAATTTTGGTACATGTATCGGTTGCCTGGTGTGGCTTCTTTATGCATTTTAAATTGTAAAATAAAATAAAATCTAAATCACAGGCCCAGAAATAAGATAAAACTTATATTCCATCCTTTCTGGATTCTCCCGCCTCATGCCAGGAAGCTATGCCGTACGACTTAATGCGAGACAATTCAGTTAAATTGTACAGGTATAGTAACTCCCTCCTGTTTGAAATCTACCAGTACTGCACGGGACATTGTCATTGTCATTCACAAAATACTTCATACTGTACTTTATTTCCTATAAGAGAAGAAACATAAGTAGTAGCCTATGCTTAGTTGTGGCTCACAGTGTTTGATTAATTTAATAGTGTATTAAATCTTATTTGTCTTACATATTTGTCACATATAATCGAGTCGAGATGGCAGTGGAGCAAAGCAGTGTGAATAAAGTGGCGACTGAAAGCCACTCGTCGAAGACATTGGGAAGATGTAATGCTAATTGTTTCCAGTGATCCTTGTCAACATACGCCATGGTTCCAGTCAACTATCTATGAACCTCGACTACAATTACAAGGTAAAAGGTCATTTTCCATGCTCTAAAAGCCATTCCTAATGAACCGCTTTCCATCTATTGAGTGCAACTCTCCTAGTCGAGTCACTAAAAACCTACTTTTCCCCATCGTGTGCTGCTGTGGTTACAACACGAAAAAGGGGCTGATGATGTATACTTATTTCCTCTCCTGTGTCAGGAGCCACCTTTGAAACCATCGGAAAACTCCCGAGTTGTTTACCCGAGATGTAATTCCCTCATTCAGAGCCACCACGACAACAGTTATTCATCAAAAAAGAAACTAATATCTCAAAGGTCAAGTCATAAAAAGACAATATCTGCCATCTCTCCAATGCCTTGTGCATTAGTTAACGTTAATAAAGCAAAGCAGAGAGCTCCTTGATGGCAGGGCACAGGGGAGAGAGATGGAACTGAACTGAAGCAATGGACTACACTATGGCCCATGGTAGGCAACCATGGATGCATTGAATACAGTCTACCTAACTACCAGAATAATATGTCTGATAAAGATGTACTATTTTGTATGATGTATTGTTCCAGCATCATTGTTTTGAAGAGTTTTTGTGCTCTGAGATAGTGTACTACATAATAGCATGTAGAGCTATGGTGATGTTACAAATGCTTCATGAAGCCTACATAAAACCGTTATAAGGGCTACATAGAAGCTTCACAAATGATGCATACTACATAAAAACTGTTATAAACAGGTCTTTACATATGGCCCTTTGCCAAGTGTGGCATAACCTTTTTTTCCCACCCTTAGTGAAACATCTTTGAAGGCCTTATTAAGGTTTTTTGAAGGCGTCATAAAGCCTTTAAAGATGACGGTGCAAGTGGGTCCAAATGTTGTACTGCAGCTTTGTGAAATGTATATCATTTTCTCTGTATTGGAATTTGAATTCGTACTACAAAGCTACTTGCATATCTATTCTTACATCGGAATACAACATTGTCCAATGTCATTTGTATGTATTTGCATTGTCATTTGGAGGTGAGAGCATGGGATACCTGCTAAGTGTGGGACTATGCGCCCATGCAAAGACAGCTGACAACCCAACCCAGCCATACGCTTTCAATAGCACTTCTAAATAGGACAAATGTAAAAACACAGATTTCCGCTTGAGTGTTTAAGGTTTTAAAGATCAGGACTGGCATTAAGTTAGAATTTTTCAAACAGTTGGTTTTTAATCACTCACTTGTTATTGCTAGGAGACATTGAAATCCCAAAGCACAAAGGAATCAGCGATACAGTACAGAGGTTGTCAGAGCCAACTAGTAAAAATTACCCCAATGAATACATGCAGTAGGAAGTAGCATCCTATCCAATCACATAAGAACACTCCATCAAACATCCATTCCTTATCGATTAATCGAAACATTGACGAAGACCCAAAGAAACCTAAGCCTAGCCTATTATGAGCATCATGATTTTAATTTATTCTTTACACTTGAAGTGTTGCTGTGCATTTCTCTGCTGGTCATTTTATGTTGTATTGTCTGGCCAACAGGCTGCCTTGTTGTCAGTGAGGACCGGTAGAAAAGAGAAGGGGCAGCGCTGTTAGTCTTTCCCCTCCTCACGGCAGCACTGTGTTGACACCGATCCCTTAGGCCATTTGTTTGCAGCAGTTTCTTGCCCCACAGCACCATGCATAATGCAGGAATGAAAATGTTAACAGTGGCAAATAAAATCGGCAAGGTGCCCCCACAAATCAGGGCAGTTTAGGAGCACATTTAATCATCCATGCGTTGGGGAAGATGGCCCAGGCGATTTATTGTGGCATTTCCAAGAAGATCAGGACCCCATTTTTCCAGAACCCTTCCAGAAGCTTCTCCTGCCTTCTCCGGTGACCGACAGAGTGTAGGGTCTCACTCTGTGCACCTCCTTGATACATCTCCGCGGTTTGGCCCAATTACGTTGATCATTTATTCCCTTATTTGGAGGAAAGAAAGGGCATCTTGCTTGTAGCGGGTTGCTCATAATTGCATCAATAGATCCCGCCCACCAATAGAAAGAGCAAAAAAAAGATGCATTGTTTGAAGAAAGCCTCGTATGTAAACACTCCAAGGGTAAGCCAATCGAGGCCTCGTGTTTATTTCGGCACACTGCAAGACAAACAAGTTGCAAGCACCATATGGTGGTGTCAGGAAAATAAATAATTCAAAAAAAATGCATGTGTGGTACACAGGCGAGCGATAGCAGAAATACCAACACAGGCGTCCTCGTACCTAACCTGCTAATAGGAACCTGTGACAGGGGAGGGGGCCGGGGATAGACATACATCATATCTTGCCTTAACCGGATTGAGGACTACTTTGGCATTTCAAAGAAAAGGACTGGCAACTGTCTCTGGACCAAAGGACTGTGTTTCGCCCACTGATACAATCTCCAGTGCCTTTCAGCACTTCCTGAACACGAGACGGCATAATCTAATGAACCGGTAGGAAAAACCTGCCCAGGCTTTTAGCCCATTGCCCGGCTGCCTTGTCTCACATCTAACTGCAGTCCAAAATCCACTTGTTTTTTCACTCCGTTCTCCCTGAGGTGTACTCTGTGTGGCTTGAGTCATCATTGTTCAAGTCTTTAGAGTAAAAAAAACACACACGCATGCATGCACATAAGCTGGTGGCAAGGTTATAGCCAGTCAGACAAGGGGCACTCGTATTCTGCCAACCCCAGGGAAAACTTGCAGAGGGCTTAGAGAGAGAGAGATGCGCTGTGTTGCTGACAAGGCAGCCGTCACGTCACAGTAACCAGAAAGAGTGATGTGCGTAGACAGCGCTGGCAAGCACTGGAGGTTTGGAGAAACGGGGGCTCCACACCCAACCAGCAAGGGGTTTGTGTATGTTTTGCATGGAGAACGATTGACTTGGTAACAGTGAGCTTGAATTTAACAAGGAAACCTAAATTTAACAAGAAAAACTTCAGCATTGAGGCCTATGACTGTCAATGTAATATTGAAGACAAATTATCTCACAGTATGCCAAACTCTAGGTTTATATGACATTGGAGTACAATAAATTATTAATGAACCACTTCAAGTTGCAAAATGATAGGTTGCTCTAAAAGGGCTGATGTTTTTTGAATGTCAGATTAGAAACCAGGCAGATAAAAAAAATCTGTAAATGGCGATTATAAAATATAAACCTACTAAAGCACTGTAAGAGACATATGTTTTTTTGAATAGCCCTTTTTTCTTGTCGTTTCAAAAACCCATCCAGCAAACCGGGAACATTCCCAGGACATTAGCTAACATTCCTATTAAATTCCAGTTGGGATTTCAGCCAGCATTAGGACGATAACGTCCCACAAACATTCAAAGACTGTTTATGATTTTTCCTCCGAAAATGTTTGAAATGAAATGTCCTTGGAATTTTCTCCTAACAATCACTAAAATGTTGTTCGTAACACCTGTAATAACTACCGCAGAACATTCCCGGGAATGTAATAACACAACGTTCCTGTAATGTTCTTAGAACATACTGCCGCAAACTAAATGTGGGCGCAATAGAAGTGAGGAAACATTACAGGAACGTTCTGCTAACGTTAATGGGATATGTTATTCGCAACACCCATAACAACAAGCAGGGAATACTCCTACACTGGTCCCAAAGTTAGAGTTTGACGTTATGATGTTCCAAAAACATTCCCTGAACATACTTCAGCAGTTACGTCTGGATTCAATTACATTGGTTCTGAGAAAACATTGAAGGAATGCTCTGCTAATGTTTATGAAGACCTCATCCAAAACACCCAAAACAACATGCAGCGAACATTCCTGCTAGACTGTCATATAGTTATAGTGTGATTTGATATGAACATACTTGGAGCAATAGAAGTTGTGCTGAAAAAAACATTCCAGGAATATTCAGCTAATGTTGATGTAGACATTCCTCCTAACACATTTAACAACAAACATTCCTGTGAGACTTATAAAGTTATGACATTTGATGTTCGAATAACGTAATAAAAACATACTTCCAACGACAATGGTAGTTCTGAAAACATTGCTATAATGTTCTGCTAATATGGATGTGTACAACATTATCACCTGAAGACGCCAACCTTTTAAACAAATGGCATTTCAATCTTCTTACATCATGATATCGGATGAAGGTATTGTCCAAACCTAGTTATAGCTTTTTTAAAGAAACGTCAGACAGTACATTTGAACCAGCAATCTGCCATCTTCCAGGCCTATAGGCTACTTAGTCTGCTGCGCCACCAGCATCATTATGTTTCCAGTGGACATGTCTTTGCACTGAAATCCTTAAATGATGATTCAAACTACGGCTATATGTCTTCGTACATATGCACACCTATGTTCACCTCACCACAATAATTGAACATAATGTTTGTAGGACAAATACAAGCTTTAACATCCCAACTTTACAGTGTATAAAGAGGATTGCTAAAGAAATAATAGAGAATACTTGTTTTTGTCTCTGCAAAAGACAAAGACCCCGACCTGGAAGTCAGGGTAAAGGTGTAAACAGCTTTATATCAGTGTAAATCCTATTCCCAGTGGTGCAGTCGATTCATTTCAGGGATAACACTCCAAAGCTCACAGGTTCAATCCCTGCGTGTGACTACCAACCAAATACAGTAAACAAATAAAAATGTATATGTTGCCATATGTGTTCCTACATGAACTGTTACACAAACAAATTCCTCAACAATAAAATAGCACAAACACATGAAAGTACCTCTATGGTCAATTCAAAACCTAATTTGATCATTCTAGGAACATAGGAATAACACTCTTAAAACATTGAGCGAACGTTTTGTGCACACTAATACACATTTTATACACGTCAGCACAACTGGACAGATCTTGTGTTTTTGTAACCTATTTCTTATAATGTCCCCACACTGTTATCACAACATAATGAAATGTTTTGGAAACTTTAAAAGAGCATAAAACATATGTTCTATTAACATACTTGCAACACCCGAATACCAACATTTTATCATCAACACAACTGGACAGATTGTGTTATTCAAACTTTTAGGGGGAATGTTTTTCCACCTTTCCCACAACAATGTTCTGGGAACATTCATAAAAACCAGTTTTGGTTTGCTGGATAGCCTTTACCAATTGTAAAGTGCACCACAAACCACTGCATTATTGTGTCATAGATTGAAAAAATATTTGACAGTGTAGTTTGCCTGACTTTTTAATCAAATAGATAGTAACTTCAACTGCAGTCTCCCATCCCACGAGAGAACATTGGACTTTATGAAACATCAGGAAGGGACCAAGTCAATTTGAGAGCTGCCAGTTGACTATTGTCCATTACTTTCCAATGGTGACTTCAATTGGGTTTTCAGCTTCAACTGACAACTATTTTTTTAAAGTTCAGGGGCCTATTTCCTTAAACTGGTGTAAAGGTTTACAAGACTAGTCACAGTAGTCTGTTGACTTTGATAAATGCTGTAGCTGGCAGAGAGGTCTGGTGTTGATGTCAAGGTGCTGGTCTGAAGGGTTATTAATGGGACAATTCCTTTTTCCACCTCTTAGTTTAGGAGCATTTCACATGGATTTCTTGAACATATAACATGATTTAGAACATAAAACAATATACACTAAAACATTAACAACACCTTCCTAATATTGAGTTGCATCCCCCTTTTGCTCTCAGAACAGAGTCAATTCGTTGGGGCATGGATTGTACAAGGTGATGAAAGCATTCCACAGGGATGCTGGCCCATGTTGACTCCAATGCTTCCCACAGTTGTGTCAAGTTGGCTGGATGTCCTTTGGGTGGTGGACCACTGTTGAGTGTGATAAACACAGCAGCATTGCAGTTCTTGACACAAACGTAATTAATATATTTTCTCCTGCCCATTCACCATCTGAATGACACACATACACAATCCATGTCTCAATACTTAAAAATCCTTCTTTAACCTGTCTCTTCCCCTTCATTTACACTGATTGAAGTGGATTTAACAAGTGACATCAATAAGGGATCATACCTTTCACCTGGATTCACCTGGTCAGTCTACGTCATGGAAAGAGTGTTTAGAATGTTTTGTACACTCAGTGTATAACTGTGAGCTTTTTCAAAACCAATGGAGTCAAAAAAGCACAGCACATAGGCTAAGTTACATAGGCTAAGTTATAATATAACCAATGAGATCAACTTGGAAAAGATTAGTAAAAGGAATGTTGCAAACTGCCTGATAGTGCTGTTCAATGCAAAACCCTTTCCCCCCCCCAGTAAACATCAAGCGTGTTGCAGCCATGACTTTACATTGAAATTCAGGTTGTTTGGCTGTGGACAGATATATGAATGCAGTGAAAGTTCCGTAGGAACACTTAAATTGTTGTTACAATGGGCATATATCACAGCAAATACACACATAGTTAGATAAAGTTGATGGTATTTCCTGAGATACTTAAATAAACACATGAAGCAGCCCTTTAACTCTTATAACCACAGACAACACAAAATTTAACACAAAATTTAACACAAAATTTAACAGTAAAGGATTTACCAGTAAAGGAGAAAGGGATGCTTTAAAACTTTAAAACTGCTGCTGTGATGTATTGCCCTGAAGCCATTGAGGGACCGCCAGTTCAAGAATGTCCGACGCCAGTGTTTCACGACTTGTGAAAGCGTGAGCTTTTAATACAACGCCGGGCTGTTTAATGTGCACATCAGGACAAAGGAAGCAAACAGGATAAACAAAAAAAAGATGCCCTAAGTTGCTCTGCATCCATGGTAAATCACCACCATTTTTATTGCCTCTAATAAGTTGATGCAAGGCCATTTTTCTTTCTGCCCATCGTTCAAACATTTAAGGCATATTTACAAGGAACTTGTTAAAATATTTAATAATATTTAGTGGCAATTTCGGAGCAGCCTGTCACCACAGAATTTATACCTTTAAGTGTTTAAAAAGGCGATGACATGAATAACAAACTGTCAAAATTGCCTCATTTGCATAGACAGGCCATAACTCCTTATACCTTGCATTAAAAAAATAGGTTTTTAACAAAACGAGTCATAAAAGAAGCATTCAGAGTGAGTGATGACGGAGACTCCTCTACAAAGTCGCGCCACAGAGACAGCCTTCCCCCGGTACAGATGCTGCCGAGATCATGTCAGCCAATAAAGGGACATATATCTTGCTGCCTTGACTTATTTATCCCGCGTGGATGAGCTCAAGATGGAACATCTCCTATAGGCTATCTTAATTAATTGTGATAAAAGGGCTAATTCCGAGACAGCGCTTGAAAAGTGAGCCAAACAATAATATTCCCCACAAATCATATCCGCCGTCAAATATTTCCACCATAACTTTGTAATTCAAAGTCCTTCGGACGTGAGGCTTTTGTTGAGGAGGCTCGGACAAGTCAAGCATCATTTCCCACCCGGCCTCATGCCTCTCCGGCAGTGCTGACTCAGATTATCTGATGAACTTGTGGCCGGTCGACGTTAAACCGACATGTCCTGGATTTGACTCAACAACGGATTGGCCATGTTTGGTGCTGGGCCACCCCTTGTTCCCAGGGATTTGACGTTGAGCCTTTCTGACCTGGCCCTGCCCTGGCTCGCCCAGTCAGAATAGGGCCCCCGTTGACACTGATTGCAGGGCTATGAGTAGTCTCTCCCCTGTGCCCTCTCAGCGTAACTCTAATTAATAGCCAATTCATCTTCTCTGATCTGAGCCTGCACATGCAGTTATATATCGTTAGTTTGGCAAGCAAGCTATTAAAGTGTAATAACCAAGTACCGGCACTCGATTGGGAAGAGTAGCACATACTTAACCATGGAGTGGAAACAATTAATTCATTGGAGAATCTCCTGGAACCAATCATTTAACCAAGCACTTGCCATGTTGTGAGGCCACCTCGACCCTGTTGTACATGGCAGTAGTCCATGACATGTTTTGGGCAGAGCGCCTGAAACTTCTTGCACTGTGGCCACAGTTACGTAATCCTCATCTAATACCCACTATTGCACCTTCTGCCTACACAGAAGAACCACACTCCCGGTGACCATCTCCAATGTAGGGAGTTCATTATAGAGGACCACAGCTCGTCAGCGGTTACCTGACCGTCGTTCCTACAGTGCCATCCCCACCTGAAAATTGCCCATATTTTATTGTCAGTGTGCCAGGGGCCCAACATGAAGGACACTTTTCCTTGGAATAACTGTGTGTGAGAGTGTCTATTAAGACAGTAAAATAAACGCTGCACAGTATATATTGGTACTGACAAAACTGATGGCATTTGTGGGATCAAGAGGCAATTCCTTCTATTTTGTTCCTGTAAGAGGATTGGAGATGGCAAGTGAGGGACTGTGCCAGCAGGGTCATATGGCGCCCGGTATTGGGGCCTCTAATGCACGAGGAAAACAAATATCCTGGAGGTGGATCAGAGGGTGTGGTCGTTGTTGACAGAGCTTTGTGTTACACACATACATGCGCACTTATGCACGTGTAGAGACACACAAACACACACACTGCCCCTAAACATCAATGGGATGCTGAGCCAAGTTTAATACTGCATGCATGTTCACCATCTATCAAAGAATGAACTATTAATAAAACTAATTCTTAGAAACTGTGATTTTTCATTCTTCAGTTTCAGACAATTTAGAACAACTTAGAAAACCTTAGTCTTTGTCTCATAACTTCAAACAATGACAGTGTCTTCCCAACTCATTATTGCTGAAACAAATACAAATTCATAAGAGCCAGGACTGGGTCTTTGCCTGATTCTGAAGCAAAATATTTAAAACCCATTTATATTTTTGCTAGTAACCGAAAGGTTGCAAGAATCAAATCCCCAAGCTGACAAGGTAAAAATCTGTCGTTCTGCCCCTGAACAACCCACTGTTCCTAGGCCGTCATTGAAAATATGATTTTGTTCTTAACTGACTTGCCTAGTTAAATAAAGGTCAAATCCCAAAGCTTTAAGTCCCTATTAAATAAAACTTTCACCAAGTCAGGATTTTTCTATTTTAAAAAGAGTGCCTTCCTCCCTGTAAAACAAGAGCCTATTCGTCTAAGAAGCTACAATTTTTTCCATAAATAAAAAAAATACTTGTAATAACTTAATTTGCAGCAGTGGGACTGGGATTTGAAGATCTTCACAGTAATTAGAGGAAGATTTCCAGCACAAGATTTTCAGCCCTTAGCTGCCCTTGGTAATACTGTAGCGTGTAGATGTAAGCATATTCTATCTGGTATCACCTCGTATCAGAATAATAACTTAGACTACAGACAGTAATACCTTCATAGTCAATACATTAACATTGATAAATGCTTAGGATTACCTGCATTATGTTATAGAAAAGTCACTTAGCAGCAGGTATGGCAAGTGAAATACACTGGTAGGTAACATCATCCGGAAATGCCCTGATTGCTAATATATGCATTCATTCATCTTTATTTATCTCTGTGAAGGTGCAGTATAGTCCATGCTTTGTCTCTAATAGGAAGTGTATCCATATACATCATAAATGATACTACATTCAGGTTCAAAAAGGTTCAAAAATAAATTCACACCCCAATATTGATCTCAGTTTTATGATCATCCACTTGATCAATCCATTTCCCCCTGTACCATTATCCTTGGAACAATATTTTCAAATCAATGCCATAAGGAAAGAGCTGTGTCAAATGCAAATCATATGTATCACAGTCCAGATATGGTAATCTCTCATTTAAAGGCACTAAATGTCAGTGATATACACTTTTTTATTTATTATTTTTATTTAACCTTTATTTAACCAGGAAGGGCTCGTTGAGATTAAAATCTCTTTTTCTAGAGCGCCCTGGACAAGATAGGCAGCACCAAGTCATTACAAAAAAATTACAGACAGACAGACAACATGAAAAACTACAAGTAATCTAGTAAAAACCATTGAATTCACAAGAGTATAAAACAGCAAATTAAAAAGGTCAGGGAATCAGCCTCAAAATCCTTCATCAGTGATTTAAAAACACCAATCGGGTGTTCTTTCAGTTTAAAACACTGTGCACACCAAACACTTCCTAAGGTTGAGTTGCAACCACCCCTTTTGCCCTCAGAAAAGCCTTAATTCGGCGAGGCATGGACACTACAAGGTGTCAAAAACCGTTCCACAGGGATGACTCCAATGCGTCCCACTGTTGTGTGAAGTTGGCTGGATGTCCTTTGGGTGGTGCACCATTCTTAATACACACAGGAAACTGTTGAGCATGAAAAACCCAGCAGCATTGCAGTTCTTGACATAAACCGGTGCACTTTGCACCTACTACCTTACCCCGTTCAAAGGCACTTCAATCTTTAGGTCTTGCCCATTCACCCTCTGAATGGCATACATACACAATCCATGTCTCAATTATCTCAAGGCTTAAAAACCCTTCTTTAACCTGTCTCCCATTTATCTACAAAGATTGAAGTGGATTTAACAATACGTACAAGTAAAAGAAAAACATTCAGGGAGGTAAATAGAATACTCGTTTTTTTACCCATGACTAGCAGGTCTGGCCGGTTGCTTCCTGCATCATTTTTGGTTCTTGCTGAGTCATTCAAAACATAAACAGTAGGCCTATAACACAACTTCACAGCTTATGATAACGTAGGAAACCAGTACCAAACTATAAATGCACACACACAAACATATATTATATATATATATATATATATATATATATATTTACACAGTACTAGTCAAAAGTTTGGACACACCTACTAATTCAAGGGTTATTCTTTATTTCTACTATTTTCTACATTGAATGATAATAGTGAAGACATCAAAACTATGAAATAACACATATGGAATCATGTAGTAACCAAAAAAGTGTTAAACAAATCAAAATATACTTTAGATTCTTCAAAGGAGCCACCCTTTGCCTTGATGACAGCTTTGCACACACTTGGCAGAGTATCACTGCAGAATGCTGTTGTAGTCATGCTGGTTAAGTGTTACTTGATTTCTAAATAAATCACCGACAGTGTCACCAGCAAAGCACGCCCACACCATCACACCTCCCCATGCAGAGATCATCCGTTCACCTACTCTGCGTCTCACAAAGACACGGTAGTCGGAACCAAAAATATAAAATCTGGACTAATCACACCAAAGGACAGATGTCCACCGGTCTAATGTTCATTGCTCGTGTTTCTTGGCCCAATCAAGTCTCTTCTTCTTATTGGTGGCCTTAAGTAGTGGTTTCTTTGCAGCAACTCGACCATGAAAGCCAGATTCACGCAGTCTCCTCTGAACAGTTGATGTTGAGATGTGTCTGTTACTTGAACTCTGTGAAGCATTTATTTGGGCTGCAGTTATTCTAATGAACTTATACTCCGCAGCAGAGGTAACTCTGGGTCTTCCTTTCCTGTGGCAGTCCTCATGAGAATCCAGTTTCACCATAGCGCTTGATGGTTTTTGCAACTGCACTTGAAGAAACTTTCAAAGCTCTTGAAATTGTCCGTATTGACTGACCTTAATGTCTTAAAGTAATGATGGACTGTCGTTTCTCTTTGCTTATTTGAGCTGTTCTTGCCATATAATATGGACTAATATGAATAATATGCAAGGGTAACTGAACTAAATGACTATCGCCCCATAGCATTCACTTCTGTCATCATGAAGTGCTTTGAGAGACTAGTCAAGGATCACATCACCTCCACCTTACCTGTCACCCTAGACTCACTCCAATTTGCTTACCGCCCCAATAGGTCCATAGACAATGCAATCGCCATCACACTGCACACTGCCCTATCCCATCTGGACAAGAGGAATACCTATGTAAGAATGCTGTTCATTGACTATAGCTCAGCATTTAACATCATAGCACCCTCCAAGCTCATCATTAAGCTCGAGGCCTTGGGTCTGAACCCCGCCCTGTGCAATTGGTTCCTGGACTTCCTGAAGGGCCGCCCCAGGTGGTGAAGGCAGGAAACAACATCTCCATTTGGCTGATTCTCAGCACTGGGGCCCCACAAGGGTACGTGCTCAGTCCCCTTCTGTACTCCCTGTTCACCCATGAATGCATGGCCAAACACGCCTCCAACTCAACCATCAAGTTTGCAGATTGATTACCAATAACGGCGAGGAGTATATGAGGGCTCTGAGAGTGTGGTGCCAGGAAAATAGCCTCTCACTCAATGTCAAAAAAACAAAGGAGATGATTGTGGACTTCAGGAAACAGCAGAGAGAGCACCCCCCTATCCACAGTGGAGAAGGTGTAAAGGTTGAAGTTCCTCGGCGTACACATCACTGACAAACTGAAATGGTCCACCCAGACAGACAGTGTGGTGAAGAAGGCTTGTCACCTAAAACCCTCACCAACTTCTACAGATGCACAATTGAGAGCATCCTGTCGGGCTGTATCTCCGCCTGGTACGGCAACTACACTGCCCACAATCGCAGGGTTCTCCAGAGGGTGGAGAACCTGCCCTCCAGGACACCTACAGCACCAGATGTCACAGGAAGGCCAAAAAGATCATCAAGGACAACAACCACCCGAGCCACTGCCTGTTCACCCCGCTATCATCCAGAAGGCAAGGTCAGTACAGGTGAATCAAAGCTAGGACCGAGAGACTGAAAAACAGCTTCTATCTCAAGCCATCAGACTGTTAAACAGCCATCACTAACACAGAGGCTGCTGCAAAGACTTGAAATCATTGGCCACTTTACTAAATGGAACACTAGTTACTTTAATGTCACTTTAATAATGTTTACATATCTTGTATTACTCACCTCATATGTATATACTGTATTAAAAACTGGGTGGTTAGAGCCCTAATGCTGATTGCACACTGTTACTTAGTACTGACAGCTAGTTTTCCGAAAGTTTACTCTTTTCTCTGGGGAACCAATGTCTCATTATGCACTTTGGAGCCTATTTAGGTAATTCTGACCACAAATTCAAAGTAAAAACATAGACACTGTCTAGTTGTATCATAGTAAAGGATCTCAGGGGAATTCTCCTGGATCCGGGTATCAATGTATGAGGTCACGGGGTTGACATGGTTTCCTCTCATGTGCATCACTGAGTTCAGGTCAAACTTATCACTATAGCTACCAGTCAATTAGGAAATTCAAATGGAAACAGGGCTAAGATTGAAACACACCCGAGGAAATACAGCACATTATTCGCTATGTACTGTACCGAGTTTCTGTCGCACATTGTTATCCTATGCATTTTACAGGCCTTAAAACAGACAGTTCTACAGCAGCGGCTGCTGAAGAGTCGGAAAATGACAGCCAATTAAGAAGCCTTTAAACTTACAAGTCAAGCACCACTTGTTGTGATGCCCGTTATGGCTTTTTTATAGATATTAAACCGTTTTGATGGCTGTATTGGTTCCCAGAATAAATGCTAAAGTGAACAGGAAATATAGCCAGAGCAAGAGGGGTGTTGAACAGTAAACAGCTCATTTGGTGAGTGTTTTCTTTTCAGAGGGACATAGAGGGACAAAGAGGGCAACAGAGGAAGACGGGCTTTGAGGGAACTTAAATCCCATTTCATCAATTCGTGAGAATCACCCTTTCTAGTTATTCTGAGGGATAAACAATTCAGGCCTGTTTCCCAATTTTTTGTGTGTCAGTTATCTGTTTTCTGCTAACGAGATGTCACTAATATGTTCTGGAATGCCGTGTGAATGGACAATTTGATTGGCTATGAAGAACTTAATGATGTATACCAAATGTGGGGGGACAGCTCCTAAGCACAGTTTTGTAGACAAACATACTCGAGCGCAGTTTGCCGTTTCTGCCAGGCCGAAATCTGAAATGAAGAGCAGAATGTTTCCAAGGTGCCACATCCGTTAACCAATCATGTCTTGTTGGTTAGCATTTTCCTTCAATTAGTTACATTGTGAGGACACGGAGGAAAAAGTGACACTTCACCAGGGCAAAATCATAATTAAAAGAAAAACAGTATTCTTGTCTGCATTTACAAAAACAAGCTTGATTGTATACCTGGGTTCCTTTTAACTAATTAAAAAACACAAATCCAATATTGTAAGTTGGCCATTTACATAAATGCATCCAACTATTGTGATGAGGATTTTGTTGTATTGTTCCTTTCAGCACACAGCAGCTTATTCCATCTTAATTTGTGCCACTGTGTCTTCCTGAGAGCAGACTCCAGTCATCTTTAAACGGCTCCATTTAAAATGCAATTTGATTATCTGCCAAATTGCTACCAAGTCTTTCCCCTCTGCAGCTTTGGGATGGGGGTAAAAAAAAAGAATTAGCATTTGTACATAAAAAAAAGAGGTCTTTGTCACATTTCGTACACGCCATTACAGAATGACCACCGCTTTCAAAGCTTCATCACCCTGGTGATTTCAGACTAATGTATCCAAGGTGAGAGGAGGAGAGATACAGACTACCGAGGAGGGAGAGAGAAAAGTCTCTGAAAAGTCAGTAAGGACTTCAGTGGCACCGAGCAAAACCCACAGGACATGGCATGTTTAAATAATCCAAAACTTTTCTTTAATCACAGTTTAGAAAATTGGCTGGGACCTTCAGCAGGAGACAGCTGCTCTGCCCCATAGCCATTTAATGAGATTCGCCGAGGGTTTCCCTTAAAATATTTACGCCGTCCCACGGCACAACAATATTGTCCTAGAACGGCAAGATAAGAAGCCAAGGAGGTGTGTTGAAGTTCTCCTAATCAATTTGCTAATTACTGGAGCAGCTATAGGAAAGGAGGGAGAGAGAAGAGTCCCTTCTGGCAAGCTGTATTCTAATAAACGCAACATTTTTTATTTACTTGCTGAACCGAGAGGAAGTGGGATTACAACACGGGGCTGATTGAGACAGGCTCAGTTGTGGTTGAGGTCCAAGTCAAATCAGGCCTCCAAATAGAAAACTCTCCCAGGACCTGCATCTCTGCATCTATTTGGTAAGGGTGGGGGTTCGGAGAGGCTCTCCCTAGACAGAATTGTGTATTTTTATACATGAAGAAGCGGTTTAAGTACAGGAGTCACACACAGTAAATCAAGGCAAGTTGGAATCATAGTTTTAACATTTCTTGGTTAAATTGACTCTACAGGAGTTATCTTAGCCCCTCAACAGAGTGAATATTCCCTGGAGCTCGTGTTGATAATTGGAGGTCATTGGGACGGAGTACTTTTAACTCCATTAAGAGTAACCAGAGTCAGTAGCCCCATACATGTGTTCAATTCACTGTGTAAATGTTTTTATTAACTAATTTAAAAAGAAAATCAGAGTTGATTTGACAGTGTTCATTTCCGCAATATGTAGTATGATCGCAGTATGTTGATATGTAAGTTAGAGTATATATCTGTCATTCTCATTGAAAGCAAGCCAGAGAAGTGGTAGATCCGTTCTGTGTGCTATTTGCATACTTCCCATTCTTAAAAGGGCAATCAGTGGTTAAAACAATTACAAACCGCCTCCCCGCTCCTGTTTCTCAAAATAGCTGAGTGATGGGGCTAGGTCATCCGTCTCGAGTATACTGTACCTTCCAGTTTAGCAATCACTTTGACAGCATATTCTGGCAGATGTAAAGTTCCAATTGTTGGATGTCCATCAGGCTGGATATCATAAGGTATTAGACATCATGATTACTGGTGTTAACCCTAACATTCAATTGGCTCAGGGCCTAACTCACTAGTGTTAAAAGGTAGTAAACTACTAAACTAGAGTGTACTCTGATGGAGTTGATTCTTAATTCAAAACAACAAAGATAAGTGTAAAATGGCATGGGAGTTAATGAAATGGCAATTGGAGTTCAAATTAGTGAACTCCCTGAGAGTTGGATATTTACTCTATTTAGTTTTTAACTCAACAAAAAAAATATACACCTTGACCAGAGTCATTTTTCTTCAAAATGGGGGTGGGACAATATAAACCACAAAATAGAGTTGAATTTGACTCCATGGAAGTTAAATCAACTCTTGCAATTTTACTGTGCACGTTAATCACTAACAAACATGGTAACGACTAACTGAAAGATTCAAATGTAACTATTTTCAGATAGAAACATTTATTTCCTCAAATAATGGTAATACCATTATGACTGGCAAACACAAAGTAACACTTGTGTAGACCCCGAGAGAAAAAATAGATGACACTAGGTTATTCATATAGGAACAACAGGTCTGCTACCAACTATAGGTCCAGAGGCCAGGAGCGGTGCCACGCAATGCCACATGGTGCCAGCGTGCCAGACGTGGAGCTGTGTGTCTGATGCCACCCCCTAGTGCCCTCTGGCAGAGAGGTGACCTCGCCTTCTAACCCTAGGGGCCAAGGGCATCAATGCGCCTGTCACAGGAAACGGCCCCCATCTTCACTGGGGTTACGGCAAAACCTGCTGCCTTTCTTCAACTAGTCTCCCTCACCACCCTGGCTCTATGGCCACAGACCTACTGCCCTACTACCTTCCCAAAGGCCAAAGGTCAGCATCAAGTGAGAGTTTGAAGGATATTAACATACACTAATGAATTGCCACAGTAGTAGTACATAGCAGGGCATGCTGCTGTGAGTAGTCAGGCAAAAACTATTTGAAATGTAGCAGTATAGAGTTATTAAATATTACCAACGATTATCAATATTAACATCTAAATCAATATTGAAAAGTCTCAGTTGTAATGACTGGGGCTATACTTTTTGTTTGCCCTGTACCTGTGTAAACTAGTGAATTTGAATGTGTCATAGCCCCTTTTTTCATTGCATACCAATTTTAGTTCAGACACATTTTTAATTTTGTTTCATATTCAATGTCTTATTGAGGAGACTAATGTCTCCTCACCAGGACATTGACAAGTGAGCTCCAGCTAGAGTGGGGGTCTCTGTATCTATTAGATGTGCTCGGGGTGCTTGTATTTGGGCCTGCTGCCCCTAGTGGAGGAACTATAATCTGGGCCTGTATTCATAGTGTCTGAGAGTAGGAGTGCAAAGCACGCATTTATGAAGCGTCTCAGAGTAGGAGTGCTGATCTAAGATCAGGTCCTTCTTGACTTATTCATTGTGATTTAAAGGATAAACTGATCCTAAATCAGCACTCCTACTCAGACTCTCTGTGAACAGGGGCCATCAACTAGAATTAGGTCACCCTGTCTATATACACTGAGTGTACAAAACATTAGGAACACCTGTTCTTTCCATGACATAGGCTGACCAGGTGAATCCAGGTGAAAGCTATGATCCCTTATTGATGTTTAAACTTGTTAAATTCACTTCAATCAGTGTAGATGAAGGAGAAGACAGGTTAAATAAGGATTTTAAGCCTTGAAACAATTGAGACATGGATTGTGTATGAGCGCCATTGAGATGGTGAATGGGCAAGACAAAAGATTAACCCCTGTAAACCTAAGTGTGGGGTGGGGGTGGTTCAAAACTGACAAATGTTATTGTTTTAAGATGGCCATACTCTGGATCATTAAGCTATTTGATTTGTAATTTTAGGACCCCTTTGGGTATACAGGTATATACAGTACCAGTCAAAAATGTGGACACACCAACTCATTCAAGGGTTTTTCTTGATTTTTACTATTTTATACATTGTAGAAAAATAGTGAAGACATCAACACTTTGAAATAGCACATTTGGAATAATATAGTAACCAAAAAAGTATAAACAAATCGAAATATATTTTATATTTGAGATTCTTCAAAGTAGCCATCCTTTGCCTTGATGACACCTTTGCACACTCTTGGCATTCTCTCAACCAGCTTTATGAGGTAGTCACCTGGAATGCGTTTCAATTAAGGTGTGCCTTGTTAAAAGTTCATTTGTGGAATTTCTTTCCTTCGACACCAACTTCAGATGAGTCTCCTGACACTTGGGTGTCGTGGGGTGGTCATAGAGTGGTCATTTTAGAGGTCAAACCGTTCGGACGCAACAGACGTTTTCGTGAGAAGACAGATTTTAGGGATGTCTCATGGTGCGACAAACACCAGCTCTGCCACCTTTCACCGCAGATGCAGAAGTTTGCCAGATGCAGTGGACAGAGACAAATCTAATGCAAAAAAAACTGATATCTCTAGCTTAAATTAGGGTTGCAAAGGGTCGGAAACTGTCCGTAAACTTTCCATGGGAAGTTAAGTCCTGGAATTTTGCTTAAATTCATCAAAAAAAGTTTGCTTATAACGGTGAACCTTTTTTCTGGGATACACATTAGGCAATTCTAGTTCTTATGGCATATTTTGGTTAAACTTTCCCCAATTCAATGGAATTGCAACCCTCTGCATGAACAGTGGATTCTTTCATCACATGTGCAGTGCACTCTCTCATCACATGTACAGCTGATTCTCAAGATCTTACACACTAATGATATGCTATTGAGTACACACTACTACACTGTCTGAGCCAAGGACTACATGCTTTCTGGTAAGTTTGATTACAATACTGGGTGTGGTGAATATATTTTATATGACATACATTATTTTTTTGTTAACTAGTAAATAGTACCCTACATCAAAGTGTGTTAAAATCAATTCTAACTAGTTACAATTTCTGCTAGTTAGTTTTTGCCTCCATGTGGGTTTTAGCTTGCTTGAGCCTGCTAACTGAGGAGTGTTAATTCACCTGTTTCCATACATGTTTCATTTTAGAACATGTATCTTACAAAGGATATGTTTAATATAACTGCTTAACTATTTATCTGTACATGGAATTGTATTTTTTAACTAATTGTTTTTTAATCTTCACAGGAAAATGCCACGGGCACTATCTGAATCATATGTGAAGAATGCAAGAAAGATGCAGAATCATCTGGCCAAGTGCATAAAGTTCCCTCGGCGCTCACAACAAGCAACCTCTGACAGAAGTCTTCCATTTGACCTTATCGATAGCAACAGCTCATGGTCCTCCTGGAATAAGAAGTTTTTTTGACTCAATGGAGGAACATAGTCAGAGGAATGCTCGAGCTGTCTATACAATTGGTTCACCTCTGATGCTCACAGGCAATGGAAGAGATTTCTGAATGTTCTTCACCCAGCATACACCCCTCCAACCACACATGCTTTATCTACTCATTTGATGGATGTAGAGTTCAACAGGTTTCAAGTGACTATGCTGGGTCAATTGTGCGCCGCCCTATGGGACTCCTGATCACCGCCGGATGTGACACCGCCTGGATTCGAACCAGGGACGGTAGTTATGCCTGTTGCACTGAGATGCAGTGCCTTGACCGCTGCGCCACTTGGGAGCCCTGCTAATAGGTGACAAGTGCACCGGTTTGAGTGTGTCAAGAACTGCAACGCTGCTGGGTTTTTCACTCTCAACCGTTTCCCGTGTGTATCAGGGATGGTCCACCACCCAAAGGACATCCAGCCAACTTGACACAACATTGGGAAGCATTGGAGTCAACATGGGCCAGCATCCCTGTGGAATGCTTTTGACACCTTGAAGAGTTGTCAATGTTACGCGCATGGGTTCGATTCTACACTACGATTCAGGAATTTAACCATTATCGCATCAATCTGGTTTCATTATTTTACCTTGGCTTAAAATGATACTTTGTTCAATCGACAAACATGCATGTTTGTCCAGTGGTTGTAATGTTGATTTCGCTGATTTTCCATTTTCCTCTCTTTATTTAATTTTTTTTTTTACACTAGTTCCCCTCGCTCCGGCAGTCTCTACGGTGTGTAGTTGAGCAGATGAATCCGAGCCCGAACAATCCCACTGAGTATTATGGCAAAAACAAAAACACATGAAAAAACCTGTTGATGTGACATTTTGTTCCCTCTCACCTCAACGCACGCCAGTCACAATGGACCACTGCCACTGTGTGGGGGTGCTGTGTTTCTAATCACCATGGTGATGTCTCTTTGCCTCCCAGGCTCCCTTGGGGTTGGGGGGTGGGCGGGGCAAGGGAGCCGGTTGTCAACCGAGCCCCAACCAACAACCAAAACTGAGATACTCCTACAGGTATCTTAGTACTGATGTAACATCCTCAACACGTGTGCACACACACAGCAGCCATACCTGCCCAATCCCAGTCCTGCTCCGTGCTCTCTCCACATTCCCAGTCAAGACAATAACAGCACGTCAACGGCACAATGTTGATTGAGGGGAGTTAAACTTACAGTAGGGGGAAGTCTTTGAATTTCACTCCTAACCTTTAAAAGGGCAAAAAATAGAACAAAATGGTGCAGGTTCACGAGCAACTAGGCTGAGAACATCTGTGTGTGGGTAAATCATCTTTACGTGACAGAGAGACGCAGAGATGTCATTACTCTGGAACAAGACAAAAGGGCACCTCTCATTCTTAGCCCATCGGATCATTTTTCATTCGCTTGTTTGATTGTTACCCTCCCTGCCTGTTCATTCTCAAACAGACCAACTAAACTCTCAACACTACTGCCTCACAGATATGTGACAGAAAGACAAAGCACTTCAACCAAACATGAACACTAACATTACATTACAATTTAGCTCTAAACTAATTCAAGGTCTAGAATAAGCAGTTCATGTGATATGATAATTCAAAAGTTTAGCTAGTTTGATATTGACAGTTTTGCTCATATACCTGGTGCTTTCGTCCAGTGACTGCATACAATAAGGAGATTTATTAAGCTCAGCACTTCCAAAGCTTCAGTCGACTCAAGTAGTTGCTATAAGTTGGTGCTAAAAGAGAATTACGTGAACTGGGATGGTTATAACATGGTTTAACATAAGCCTGTCATGTTATGTCATCAGATGTCTGATTCATTTAACTGATGAATGACGAAACACAGATTACACAGTATGTTGTGCACGTGCACTGCCTTGAATTTGGGTGGAGGGAGGGGTGTATAAAACAATATCCGGAATTCAAGGCTGACCTTGTGTCTATACACTAAACAAATGCAGCAATTGGACACTCCAAGTGGTTGGCAATCCGTCTAATGAGTTAATTTGGCACCGATTTAGCCAACACATTTTACCACTCACCTTTTGGACCACACCCAACAGCTTGGCATAAGCATGTAGTTGCTGCCACTTCTTTAAAGCCCTATAAGAAGTCACATGGTTTGCTTCTTTTTTTTTCTTTAACGAGGCAATCTGGGATTGGTACATCCATTTAAACTTTTAAATTAATGACTATAGACATTGACCCTTGAAGAATAGAACGTATAAATGCTTCATGGGTTTTGTTCAACTGTCTTACCCCATCAGAACCCAAAATATAGGCTAAGCTTGTTTTTTATTTTTTTTATTTTTTTATTGTTAAAACGATCATTTTGATCACATGGATGGTCCTTGCATCCATAGCGCTGACTATGAATTTGAAATTGGTTACATTGCTGCTTACCCCGAAATAATGGTGGGGGGGCCGCTTTGTTGTTGTTGTTTGAATCCCAGATTTCACCTTTAACATATCTCAAATGCCACATCATATGTAACATCTGGTATAGGAATAAGAATATAGATATTCACCTATTACAGAATAAAGTTACATTCAAAGTACATACACATATCCAACAGAAGTGACCTCAATATCTATATGATTAACGAGTAATGCAATTGATTGGTAGGGAAAACAGCCAAGACAAATCTTCTAAACCAATTGATTTAAATCTGATACGGGACTGTTTACTACATGGTTGCTAGGTAAGATCATCGACTGCCACCGCGTTAATCAGCTCCAGGTTATATATCAGTCGGAAAGGCAGGTGACATTTTACGAATGCTTTATAAGTTGTTTGAACCTCACGTCTTATAAAAAGTTTATCATATGTTATGTCTATGTGTCATTAGGAGATGATTATAAGACATAAGGGCATAAATTATAAATGATGCAATGCATTATAACTGCATCATAACGCATTATACCGGCAGGTCTTATGATAAGTGTTACTCAAAGGCACAGGCTCGAAAGAAGGACCTTAATGACACCTTTCTCCTTGAGCGTCTATGCTTAACTCTCTTCCTCCTTTTCCCCTCCCCTGTCCCAAAGCAGCCAGCTGGGAACAGTGTGCATGTGCTGACGTCCCCACTAACCTTGGCCAGTGTTAGGATTACCGTGCATTTACACTCAATGCTCCTTCTTTCCTTAAGACTTATTAAGAATGATAATGAGCTCGGAAAGGGGCAGCATGTCCCTTTCTCGGTCTTGTGAGCTCTCTTCCTCGTCGCTCTCTTTTTTTCTAACCTGCATCCTTCTACCCCTCTCTCTCTCTCTCTCTCTCTCTCTCACACACCCCTGCATCCTCCATCTTTCTCTCTCTCCCTCTCTCCTCTGTATTGAAAGGGCCTAGAACAAATTACCAAAAAGGCCATTACCATCTATGAACTGAAGGATTTAATCGATAGTTATTTCATGCCTTCAAAATCAACCCTATATTACTGTTGTCTGTGTGATTTGTTTATTTTGCCCGGGAAAATTCCTTCACTCGAAGAGGGAAAGATTGCTCGGGATGCAATTCACCTTGAGCCTCTATTATAATGGATTTCTCTACTGGTTGATCAAGCATGCAAAAAGGACATTTCCCCAGCACTAAAATAAAAACAATAATGATGATTAAAAACACAAGCACTATTTGCACTTGTACTACTGTATGTGTCGAGGGCAGTAGATTTTACAAGTCGAGACCGAATGGACGTTGTTGTGTGGTGTGAATTTGGATACAAAATCATTACATGGGGCAATTGAGGGAGTTCAAGTGTGAGAAAACAATAGTATTAGCTCTTGAGGCCTGTCAAATTGCAGCCTGAGATTATTAACATTTGTTTTGACATCAAAGACCTGCAGGTCCAGAGCCAAGGTCAAACTGGAAAAGAACACACACCAGACCTGGATTCAAATACTATTTGAAATCATCTTAAATACTTGAGCTGAGCTTGACTGAGCTTGTCTGGCACAATGGAACCAATAGAGTAGTTGCAAAAGTGCAAACCCTGCCCATCTGGCACTGCAGGAATGCTAAAGCTAACATTGAAAGATTTAAAATAGCATTTGAACCACAGGTTTGACACACACAGGGTTCATTCTGCAAAACCTTGACAGATACTTACTTGAGAATACATTTTTTAAATTTAAAACTCAGACAAAACAGAGGTGCTAGTTCTAGGTCCCAAGACACAAAGATATCTGCTGTTTGATGTGATGCCTCAAATAAAACTGTGAAGAACCTCAGCGTTACTCTGGACCCTGATCTCTCTTTTGACAAACATATCAAAAGTATACGAAGAGCAGCTTGTCTCCGTATTTGTAACATTGCAAAAATCTGAAATGTTTTTCTGCAAAAGACAAAAACAAGAATAGTCTACTGCAATGCTCTACTCTCTGGCTACCCGGATAAAGCAGTAAATAAACTTCAGCTAGTGCTAAACACGGCTGCTAGAATCTTGACTAGAACCTCAAAATCCGATCATATTACTCCAATGCTCTCCTCTTACTCCATTGCTACACAGGCTTCCTATTAAGACTATAGCTGATTTCAAGGTTTTACTGCTAACCTACAAAGCATTACTTGGACTTGCTCCTACCCATCTCTCCGATTTGGTCCTGCCTTACATACCAACACGTACGCTACGTTTACAAGATGCAGGCCTCCTTATTGTTCCTAGAATTTCTAAGCAAACAGCTGGAGGCAGGGCTTTCTCCAATCCATTTTCGTGAAATGGTCTGGAATGGTCTGCCAATCCATGTGAGAGACGCAGACTCAGTCTCTACCTTTAAGTCTTTACTGAAGACTCATCTCTTCAGTAGGTCCTATGACTGAGTATAGTCTGGCTCAGGGGTGTGAAGGTGAACTGCAAGGCACTGGAGTGACGGATCACCCTTGCATTCTCTGTCTGGCCGGCTCCCCTCTCTCCACTGGGATTCTCTGCCTCTGACCCTATTACGGGGGCTGAGTCACTGGCTTGCTAGTGCTCTCCCATGCCATCCCTAGGAGGGGTATATCACTTCGTGCCAGGCTTTTTCACTATACTCGACTTGAGTGTGTTGAGTCACTGACGTTATTTTGCTGTCTGGTTTGGCACCTGCTCGGGCTTGTGCGGTAGGGGAGATTTTTGTGGCCTATACTCCGCCTTGTCTCAGGGTAGCAAGTTGGTGGTGTGTTGATATCCATTTGGTGGTGTGGGGGCTGTGCTTTGGCAAAGTGGGTGGGTTTATATCCTGCCTGGTTGGCCCTGTCCGGGGCTATTGTTGGACGGGGCAACAGTGTCCCCCAACCCCCCATGTCTCAGTCTCCAGTATCTATGCTGCAATAGTCTATGTGCCGGGGGGGCTAGGGTCAGTTTGTTTTATCTGGTGTAATTCCTGTGTGAACTTAAGTTTGCTCCCTCTATTTCTCCAATCTCTCTCCTGCCCTCTCTCTCTCTCCCCTCCTGGAGGACCTGAGTCTTAGGTTAATGCCTCAGGACTACCTGGCCGGACAACTTCTGGCTGTACCCATCCCCAGTCCACCTGATCATGCTGCTGGTCCAGTTTCTGCTGTTCTTCCTGCGGCTATGGAACCCTGACCTGTTCACCGGATGTGCTACCTTGTTCCAGACCTGATGTTTTGACCCTCTCTCTCCTTCTACCGCACCTGCTGTCACGACCACGGAATGCTAGGCTATGAAAAGCCAACTGACATTTACTCCTGAGATGCTGACCTGTTGCACCCTCTATAACCACTGTGATTATTATTTGACCCTGCCGGTCATCAAGAAACTTTCGATCTGGCCTTAATGGCCATGTACTCTTATAATATCCATCGGGCATAGCCAGAAGAGGACTGGCCACCCCTCAGAGGCTCGTTCCTCTCTAGGTTTCTTCCTAGGTTTTTCCTAGCCACTTAGCTTCTACATCTGCATTGCTTGCTCTTTGCGGTTTTACGCTGGATTCTGTATAAGCACTTCTGCTGAGATAAAAAGGCCTTTATAAATACATTTGATTGATTGATTGATTGAATTAGACACCTGAATGTTTCTCTGACTGATAGGTCTACAGAATATGTATAGGTTGGAGGTATGACAATAGACAGCCGACTACGCAAGAAGACTCAACCACCCTGTCGACCAAGGGCCACTGCATACAAGTCAATACTTCCTGTGTCGGCATGGTGCGATCCAATCAAGAGGCCTGATGTATTACACCCATACACCAACAATTGAAGTTACATTACTTAAAACGGTATGTATGTTACTGTACTGTTTTAGTCCTTCCTTCTGTTCACCTGTCTTTCCGTTCACTTTTTCACACAATCAACGAAAAAAGGGGGTAAATTTGGAGAAAGTAGAGGAAGAAGAAAAGTGTGTGTGTGTGTGTGTGTGTGTGTGTGTGTGTGTGTGTGTGTGTGTGTGTGTGTCTCTCTCTCTCTCTCTGGGGTCTCTCTGATGCTCCGGGGGTAAGTTTCTTCTAGGTAAAGATCTAGGATCAGCTTCCTCTCCCCATTAGTGAGGAAAATGCTAAACTGACCCAAGATCAGCATCTAGCCTAATTTCAACCCACTCTTCTCTCTAACTCCTGAACAACACTTTACTGCACTGCAACTTCTGTTGATCATGTGAAGCACACTAAGCCCGTACCACTCCACATCACAGAGTTTTGTCAACAATTACAGGTGCACCATCGAACCACTAAACAGCATAAACTTTCCTTTGGAGTTTCAAACTATGCCATTGTAAGAAGCTGACGTACCTTACCTTTTTATCTGGCGAGAGCTTACTATTGTAATCATTTAAGACAAAAGTTACTATATAATATTCCTCAACATGTGCTTAATAAACTGCTTCACTGAAATATGTTGGTAACAAGGATAGTGAAGTGTTTTCCCTAGCTTCATAACAAATTGGCCTACATCATAATAGCATCTAAACTCATCTGTTGTGTTAGTATGGGAGATAAATAAGGAATAAACCTATTGCATTTACAGTACTGGTCCATAGTGAAGCTTGATATGCACAATGAAACCATACCGGTACACATACACATATGGCATGTGTATAAAACACACAGAATAAAATATAAAACCAACATCCCCAATGCTTGACGAGAAGGAAAAAAAGTTTCATGTTTACCTTGTGCGCTAATACCACTGCCATTTTTAATATGGGAGATGGCTTCCCTTGAATGATCTGTTTAACCAAAGACAGGGGAGAAGGGAAAAAAAAGGGTAATTAATTACTTATGGGAGCCTTGCACGCGAAAGACAATTAACCTGCCTGGTCGCCATGGATATGACATATTTGCCCTGAAAACAACACAATAATTAGCAAAGGAGAAAGATCCGGCGAGAATATGAGAACTCCTGGGTTTAAAGTACCAGTGATCTTTTCTCTAGTCTCTCTGTATGGGGATAATTTACACGTAACATACACACTGGCATATGCAAAGATATCATTGAAACAATGCTTTGAAAATGAGGTAAAGACTTAAGGTAAATACAGTATTATCCACCATATTCCTTGGCTTATTGTACTGATCAGTTCATTGATATTTGAGCAAAAATCATACCATAAGTGATTCTGTATGGCTGAGTTGGTAGAGCATGGTGCTTGTAAAGCCAAGATTGTGGGTTCAATTCCCAGGACCACCCATACAAAAAATGTATGCATGTATCATTAAGTCACTTTGGATAAAAGTGTCTTCTAAATGGCTAATATTTTGAATGTAAAAGAAACCTACTAACTATAAGATGAGAAATCGTGTTTATTCTAGCCATACAAGTATAATGAATCTCCTCTTTCAGGACTGAATACCACTATGTGGCTGATGTCTTATTTTATGTGCTATGAAGAGTGTAGATTGTGTGTGTGTGTGTGTGTGTGTGTGTGTGTGTGTGTGTGTGTGTGTGTGTGTGATGTGCCGCTTCAACAACTTAATAAGGAAAAGGGTGGGATATGTGTGCCTGTGAGTTGGCAATACGATGTGAGGCTTTGTTGGGTTTTTTGCCTACAAAGTCAAACAAAAAATGCAGACACATAATGGCAACATTGTAGGCTAATCATTATACAATGGGGTGGATAAGATAAGACAACCCTCATCAAATGCATGCTTAACTTTGACATTTTGTTGCATTGCCATTGAATATGGAATGCTTTTCCATGCATTGTTGCTAGGCCTACTAGTTTGATAAATACATTAGCCCTGGAGGTCCGCCCACCAGACAGCATATGAACGCGTCATAAGCCATGAAAAAAAATAGCAGGAAATTAGCTCTAAATCAGCAACATTTTCTCTCAAATATATGGCAGAATGTTTAAAATAGCATGAGATTAGCTATAAAACTGCACATTCTTCCCTCTGCCCCATGGCAAAAAAATGTTTTATTAATATATTTTTTTTTGGGGGGGGGGGGTGCTCGACCGTGCGAGGACCCCTCGAACCTGCGCTATGCCACTGATGCTGTGTTATTTTCTTGTTGGTTGACCTATAATGAAAAAGAATGAAGAAGCCATCTCTGTTGTATATTTTGGCAGTGCGATAGAGATGGCGTAAATAAACAGTCACAAGAAAGTTGACTTGGCAATTGAATGGTGGACTACATTGTTATCTTTTAGTCTTTCCGAAAGTTTGGAATTTGACAGCGGTCTGTTTTAAAGTTTTGGAAAGCCCAGCTCGACACTGTCAAAAGCACAGCAGCCTACCTATGAGTCGCTCGACTGCTCCTGTCCGCCAGCTCGCGCGCTGAGGTAGGGGCTACACTGTAGAAGCAAGCTGTTCACCGTTAAACCATTCGTCTGCTAAAGGTATCATTTTGAGAGTATTTTCATGCCGAATGGCAGGTAGTCTACAGGCGTCAAAGACAGCGACGCCGAAAATAGTAGGCTACTTTGATGAATGCTCAGCGTTTTAAGTGATATCTTTGGAAATGCAAAAATAGTGAGGTGAAAATGAAAACTCTTACCTGTAGGCTACTTCGCTGTCTTTCGGTGACTTTCCAATTCCAACTAAGGGGTATGTGTGTTTAGGGTGGACTGTGAGAGAGCATGCTTGATCAAAGTTGGCACCTTTTTTCAGTTTTTCTTGTTTTATTGTTGCATTTTCCAATTTCTTACATGGGGCGAGTTGCCCGGAAGATCTGCCCTGGAGACCGGCTCGAAGTGGGAAGAGGAGTCCTTAATTGAATTTCTCGGTAGCAATTGTCGGTTGGAAAAGCTGGAACGGAATCCTGATGTCATTCTCTATTTCAGCCTGACAGGCTTTAGAAATCAAAGTTGTCGCTCTAGTGTAGTAAACTGTTCTTCAAGAAAAGGGCCACATTAAAACTTGAATGCTTAGTTGCTACATCCATTTCTGGACTTTTTATACATTTATAATATATATTAATTATTGAAGAATATTGGCCTAACTTATAATGTGACTTAAGGAAGTATTCACACTTTTTCCACATTTTGTTGTGTTACAGCCTGCATTTAAAATGTGAGATGTTGTGTCACTGATCTACACACAATATTCCATAATGTTAAAGTGGAATTTTGTTTGTAGAATTATTTAGTTTTATTATAAAAAAATTGAAGCTGCCCCTTTGTTATGGCAAGCCTAAATAAGTTCAAGAGTAAAAATGTGCTTTTAAAAAATCGCATAATAAGTTGTATGTAAATGGTTAACATGATTTTTGAATGACTACCTCATCACTGTACATCACACATAATCTGTAAGGTCCCTCAATCGAGTAGTGGATTTCAAGAACAGATTCAACCACAAAGACCTTGGAGGATTTTCAATGCATCGCAAAGAAGGGCACCGATTAGTAAATGTGTGGAAAAAAAGGTAGAAGCTGAAAATCCCTTTGCGCATGGTGAAGTTATTAATTACACTTTGAATAGTGTATCAATACACCCAGTCACTACAAAGATAGAGGCATCCTTCCTAACTCAGTTGGCGGAGAGGAAGGAAACTGCTCAGGGAATTCACCATGAGGCCAATGTTAATTTTAAAACAGTTACAGAGCTTAATGATTGTGATATAAAAAAAATGACATTGTAGTTACTCCGCAAAACGAACCTAAATGACAGAGTGAAAATATTCCAAAGCATGCATCCTGTTTGCAACCAACACAACACATCATTGAGTACCACTTCATATTTTTAAGCATGGTGGTGGCTGCATAATTTTATGGGAATGCAAGGACTAAGGATTTTTTTTTTCTAAAAATAAACAAAATACAGCTATAAGCACAGGCAAAATCCTAGAGAAAAACCTGGTTCAGTCTGCTGTCCAACAGACAGTGGGAGACAAAATCACATTTCAGCAGGAAAATAACCTAAAACCCAAATCTACCAAGACAACTTTGAATGTTCCCGAGTGGTCTAGTTACAGTTTTGACTTACAGTACCAGTCAAAAGTTTGGACACACCTACTCATTCAAGGGTTTTTCTTTATTTTTACTATTTCTACATTGTAGAATAATAGTGAAGACATCAAAAATATGAAATAACACATGTGGAATCATGAAGTAACCAAAAAAGTGTTAAACAAATAAAATTATACTTGAGATTTTTCAAAGTAGCCACACTCTTGCCATTCTCTCAACCAGCTTCATGAAGTACCTGGCATGCATTTCAATTAACAAGTGTGCATTATTAAAAGTTAATTTGTGGAATTTCTTTCCTTAATGCATTTGAGACAATCAGTTGTGTTGTGACAAGGTAGGGGTGGTATACAGAAGCTAGCCCTATTTGGTAAAATACCAAGTCCATATTATGGCAAGAACAGCTCAAATAAGCAAAGAGAAACATCAGTCCATCATTACTTTAAGACAAGAAGCTCAGTCAATCCGGGAACATTTTAAGAACATTGAAAGTTTCTTCAAATGCAGTCGTTAAAACCATCAAGCGATATGATGAAACTGACTCTCATGAGGACTGCCACAGGAAAGGAAGACCCAGAGTTACCTGCAGAGGATACGTTTATTAGAGTTAACTGCACCTCAGATTGCATCCAAAATAAATGCTTCACAGAGTTCAAGTAACAGAACATCTCAACATCAACTGTTCATTGGAGACTGCGTGAATCAGGCCTTCATGGTCGAATTTCTGCAAAGAAAGCACTATTAAAGGACACCAATAAGAAGAAGAGACTTGCATGGGCCAAGAAACACGAGCAGTATACATTAGACAGGTGGACATCTGTCCTTTGGTCTGCATCCAAATTTGAGATTTTTGGTTCCAACCGCCATGTCTTTGTGAGACTCAGAGTTGTTGAACGGATGATCTCCGCATGTGTGGTTCCCACCGTGAAGCATGGAGGAGGAGGTGTGATGGTGTGGGGGTGCTTTGCTGGTGACACTGTCTGTGATTTATTTAGAATTTAAGGCAAACCTTAACCAGCATGGCTACTACAGCATTCTGCAGCGATACGCCATCCCATCTAGTTTGTGGGACTTTAGTGGGACTAGTTTAGTGGGACTATCATTTGTTTTCAACAGGACAATTACCCAACACACCTTCAGGCTGTGTAAGGGCTATTTGACCAAGAAGGAGAGTGATGGAGTGCTGCATCAGATGACCTGGCCTCCACAATCACCCAACCTCAACCCAGTTGAGATGGTTTGGGATGAGTTGTACTGCAGGTGAAGGAAAAACATCCTACAAGTACTCAGCATATGTGGGAAATCCTTCAAGACTGTTGGAAAAGCATTCCAGGTGAAGCTGGTTGAGAGAATGCCAAGTGTGTGCAAATCTGTCATCAAGTAAAAGGGTGGCTACTTTGAAGAATCTCAAATATAACATGTATTTTGATTTGTTTAACACTTTTTTGGTTACTACATGATTCCATATGTGTTATTTCATAGTTTTGATGTCTTCACTGTTATTCTATTATTCAATGTAGAAAATAGTAAAAAAATAAAGAGTAGGTAGGTGTGTCCAAACTTTTGACTGGTACTGTAATTCAAAGCTGTAACTAGACCACTCAGGAACATTCAATGTTGTCTTGGTAAGCAACTCCAGTGTAGATTTGTTATTGTGTTTAGGTTATTTTCATGCTCAAAGGTGATTTTGTCTCCCACTGTCTGTTGGAAAGCAGACTGAACAAACTTTGACTGGTACTGTATATCATCTTGAAAATCTATGGCATGACTTGAAAATGGTTGTCTAGCAATTATCAACAATCAACTTGACAGAGCTTGAAGAATTTTCAAAATAATTATGGGCAAATATTGTACAATCCAGGTGTGCAAAGCTCTTAGATTTACCCCCAAAAAACTCACAGCTGTAATCGCTGCCAAATGTGCTTCTACGAAGTATTGGGGGTGTGAATACTTATATAAATGAGATATTTCTGTATTTACTTTTCAATAAATGTGCAAAAATGTCTAAAAACATGTTTTCTCTTCATTATGGGGTATTGTGTGTAGATGGGTGATGAAAACAATCTTTAATCCATTTTGAATTCAGGCTGTAACACAACGAAATGTAGAATAGGTCAAGGGATATGAATACTTTCTGAATGCACTGTAAATGCCTCATGAGCTTAGTTCAATGTCAGACCCCATCAGAACCCCAAATATATGTAAATGTAAACACCCATTACAGCCTCAAAACACGGTAAAAAACTATCATTTTGATATCATGGCTGGTCATTCCTTGCACCCATAGCTCTGTCTATTAATCTGAGAGTGGTTACATTTCTCCAGGCCCATCCCTCAGCTTTTTACCAAAACAGAGGCGGGGTGGCCGCTTTGTTACTTGGATAATTAGAGAAGCCTATATTGACCACATGGGCAAAAAGAAGCTTCCATTTCAATGTCATGTTCAGATCAACATGATATACCCTACTTTGTGTGTTAGGATAGGGCCATGGTATAGTCTTTGTCTACTACATAGTAGATAGAGTATTAGTGGCATGGAAGTAATGACAAAGCATCTAGGCATGAAAGGTTATCTTTTTGCAAACTATAATTTTTAAAAAAGGGGGGGGGGGGTTGGCATCAGGTTAATCCATTCTGATCAATATGTTTCATTCATTTGGTTGAAAATGATTATAATTGGAAAAATGTCTGATTTATTTAATTTAACACACAATCACCTATTACTTTCAAAAGCAAAACATTCACCTCCCCTCTCCATCCTCTCTCTCTACCATCCATGTGTCATTATTCTGTAAAATATTCTGAGCATGAGACAACTTGAAGGTATTCCAGGATCAAAGCCCATAGGAATAGAAGAGCTATGATAATGTATTTTAAACCTGAACTTTTCCTTATCTAAATTCTGCAGTCTTGTGAACTATTGACAAACAGATTATTGCCAATTAGCAGTTTTGTGATGCACCCTGTTCTACATAATAAAGAATCTAGAGGATCGATAGCACAGTCAACTTAACAGGTTGGTAGTGTTTTGATCTCTAGGCTCATTGTAGGGTTTAGCCTGCAAGGATTTGTAAACTCACACTTTGTGGCCTAGCTCTACTAGCTGCGATTCCAGGCAAGTTAGGCTTGAAAACATTATCTCTTTAACTAGAGGAAAACTAGGGATTTCACTAAATTCAACTTGCGGTTAGGATAACCTGAATAATTCCCCACCACTACTTTCACCTTATGCCTTTTGGGGGGTATTAAAGGTGTTTAATAACTTACATTTAAACCTCTCTCAATAAATTGATAGCCTTTATCACTTTAAGTGATTCAAGTGAAATAAATGCAGTTTTGAATTGTAGTCTTTTATAAATATTAAAGACATGTTCATAGTTCAAGTCCACATCCTATTATCGTTGGCTGGATATTGTTACATACCCTACATGCTTAATATGGCCATACAGTGCATTACTGCTGGTGCTATCAAGACAGTTCCTCCCCAATGGACACAGACATCAATTCAACATCTATTCCACGTTGGTTCAACGTAATTTCATTGAAATGACGTGGAAACAACTTTGATTCAACCAGTGTGTGCCCAGTGGGTCACTTCAAATGTTAACCTTAAATGTTATGTTAAGACTGCTGTATTAGAGTACATCAACTTGTATTTTAACATTGAATAAAAATAACACACAATAAGCAAACATTTTAAGATGAAAATAGCATCACATGTGTGATATATATAGGCACATCCCACTGTATTAGAGCAAAACATCAGAATAAAGTAATTTTTGTGTTTGTAAGAAACAAACAGGTGAGTGAATTTTTAACAGTCCAAGAGCCTTGGGTTGTTTTTTTTTGCGTACGGTCCTAAACATATCCCCATGGTCAGTGCACTGCAGAGGGAGAACCCAGCCATCCATCAAGGCTTCCCCCTGACGTTGCAATACTGCGATGCAGAATAATAAAGAAGTACACTAAGGAAGACCAAAAAATCTATAGATTATTCTGCAGATCACTTGATTCAGTAATGACCCAGTACATTTATCACCAGCCATTGATTCATAAGGTCTGCTCTCTAGGGTGTAGCCAACACACCCCTGCCCTACTGACTCCTCCTCCTTTGCCACCACTAATTATAATACATTAAAAACTAATCATATGGTAGGACAAGGTTTGAAAAAAACTGTTTTGCTAAACCATCCAAAAGAGCTTTCTCTTTTTTTCCTACCCTTCTTGTGATCATACAATAGCTTACATGATATTGCTCCTGAGGATAACTGATAGGGTGAAGTTTAGGCCTACAGATTAAACTAACCAGTCCTGAGGAGTGGTCTAAAGTACTACTTATGTAGTTACTTTACTATTTATATTTTTTGACAACTTTTACTTTTACTTCACTACATTCCTAAAGAGCATAATGTACTTTTTACTCCATAAATGTTCCCCTGACACCCACAAGTACAAGTTACATTTTGAATGCTTAGCAGGACAATTGTCCAAATCATCTCTTATCATCCCTACTGCCTCTGATCTAGCGGACTCACTAAAAACAAATGCTTCGTTTGTAAATTATGTCTGTGTGTTGGTGTGCCCCTGGCTATCCATACATTTTTTTTTTAGGTTGCCTGTCTGATTTGCTTAATTTAAGGAATTCGTTTTATACTTTTACTTTTGATACTTAAGTATATTTTAGCAATTTATTTTTGATACTTAAGTATATCTAAAACCAAATACTTTTAGACTTTTACTCAAGTAGTATTTTACTGGGTGACTTTTACTTTAGTCATTTTATATTATGGTATCTTTACTTTTACTCAAGTATGACAATTGGGTACTTTTTCTACCACTGCCTGGGTCATGTTCATTAGGGCACACAGCGGAAAGTCCTAGTATGCCTTGCTGTTTGTTTGTTTGTTTTCTTCTGTTTGGTGCCTAATGAACATGAACCAGGTGACATTGTATCTCTAAATGTTGATATCTAACTTTCCACCATGGTTTATGCTCATCAATACTATTGACTAAAGGTGCAAATTGTGATATAGTAGGACTAAATTGCTCCATTCAGAGAGAGTAGAGAGCCATTGTACCACTAACTTGGGTCAATTCACAACAAAGGTTGCATGAGCTATGTCAAGTTACAGAGCCCTGAGATAGTTTAAGACATTTAACCTCGAATTTCACTGTCTCTCCGCCTCAATAACATTTGACAATTGTTTTGACGTGGTAGAGACGTGAAATGTCTTATGAGACAAGGGGCAACTTTGCTTGGCAAAAGTTACATTTTGATCAATTAAGACACATGCCCTCCACACTCTTCCTGGCTCTCCACTGGCAAGAGCCTGATCAAGGTCGACTGTTATTTCCAGTCACATTGCATGGGAGGCCAGGGAACTGGCATTCACCTTAATTAGATAAAGACATGTACAAATGTCCTCTAGCAGGCGGCTGTCTTCTGGAAGTTAACAGCGGTGGCAGCTGCCTATGTATGGTAAACAGGGAGCATTTTTGAAAGGTGATGGGGGATATTGGGGAGGGGTAAGGGAATAGCAGATTGGACAGCTGTTGCCGGATCCACCTAACAGTGCTGACTTAAGCGCTAATGCTCTATGAAGCCTTTGTATATGTTTTTGTTATATGCATTTCAACACTGCACATCCACCTCATGGTTAAGGCTGCGCCAAGACACATTTGGTGTGACAGATGCACGCAACATGAGCAACAGAGGGCAGGAGCTGTGGATTCCTTAGCCAGAGAGTTACTCTCACTATGAAAACTTTTGGGATTTTCGCAGTTCTCACGACAACGCTGAAAAATGACGGTCTCTGTTAAAAATGCAGCCTTGAACAGTGCTTCTCTAAAGCGTGAAAACAGGTGAAAGGAAACAATGCACATGTTAAATGCAATGTTTTGGTGCTTTTGTCCGTGGCAATGTGTTTTCTCAATTTATAGTACTTACATTCTTAACTAGTGGACAATAAGAGGTAGGTGGTTACTTCCTCAATCACTTCCAAGAGGAAATGGAGTTGTGGGGCCCTCTTTGAGCATTACAGTATCACAAAATCAAAACCCTGAACAAACAACAGAGGCAAAAGTCCCATGTCTCAAATGCATCATTTTCTTTAATAGAATCAAAAAGACACTAAACAAAGATTACATCATCAAACCTTTTTTTGTGATGAAACTAAGGGTTCTAGTTGAACAAACCTAACGCAATGGTCCATCTAACTGCTATGCAGTAGCGCGAGAGGTTTGGGGGAGTGTCAGAAATATTTTTGCTATTTTCACAAGCACAATTATCAGCGCAGTTGCTGGGTTTTGATGAATACACAAGCTGTGGGTGTATCCAGGCTTGGCCCCTCACTGGCCAATCAGAACGTGCTCCATGGCTAAATATGTGGTTGCTTCAAGTTGTGTATTTACGGTCTTTTATGTATTGCTTTGGAATCAACTCCAATTCCAATGTTAGTCCATTGTAGTTTAAATATCTTACAAAAACAAAATAAATACATTTAGACCTATCTCGTCTTTCCTAAATATGTTAACTTGAACCTGTTTGCAGTAATTGCATGCCTTCAATGTGGAAATATATACATAGCATTCACACTATAGGGGCTAGGCCTACTGTAAATTGCATTATGGCTGAGCATGGACATGTCAAATGTTGTCAATAAGCAAATTCACTAAAAAGAGAGCGAATGTTTCGAATCAAATTCTAAACAAAAACTAAACAACTTGTTTTAAATAGGCTATGACTAAATATACTTACAGGCACCATAATTGCTTCCCGTGGGCATATTATATTAAAACAACGCAGACTCTGTAGGGGTTTTACACACGTCCAAACTTTTCACATAGCTGGACAAAGATCCAAGAAAAAGGGAGAATGTCCAGTACATATTGGAACCATGTTAATAGACCAATAACAAAGAGAGTTCCAAACCTCTCTGCCAATAACAGCTAGTTTTCAGTTTTGCCCTCCCCACTCAGACCACTCCCAGACATCCCTAGCAAAGTTCTTGCTTGAGAATTATTTCCATTTTAATGGAAAACTATTACAGCAGGGTACTTAATTCTTACGCAGAAATTATTTGATATTGATATAAAAATGACTGCATTGGGCCTTTAATAAGATTTGAAAGGCATTAGAACAACACAGCAGTCAATGTCATGTTGAGCTGCTCCCTCTGTCTGTAACCGAAGCAGAGGGAGAAAAGAACAGACGAATTAGGGAAGCAAGGAAGGAAAACATGGTCATCTGTTTCAAAAGAGCTGAAATCTGATCTCTGGGGGAGAGAGGGAGAGTTGGAGGTAGTGTATATCACATATCATCTCCCTCTGATCGTTCACGCTTTATAATTACAGAAGGTGAGGAGGGCCATAATTTTATCCTATTTGTTTTGCATCACTGCAAAAAATAGAAAATGAGGGCTCGCCGGGCTGCACCAATTTACTTCATTTCGACCTTGATTAAAAGAAAATTAATTGCCACATCTCTCATTATGTGCGAGCAGCATTTGATGACTCGAATGGAAAAACTCAAAAACAAGACGCAGAGGCTCGCGAGTGCAAGCTCGACCCGCTTGTTCAAGAGACAGCACACTCCTCTAATGATGAAAATAAACAGAGCCCTCTAAACAGAGCCATCACAAGACAATGTCAAAGATATTAGTCTTAATACCACAACACTTTAATTCGCAAAGCAGAATAGAGCAAGAGACCACATGACTATTTTGTTGTCTTGATGTACGCAACAACCCTCTCTTTGCAAAAGGTACTGAAGACCCCTGGCCCTGTTGTATCTAGTTTGTCTCATTTTAGTGGCACATACTGCATTGCTTAAAGCTGCCTGTCCCTCTCTTTCTATTGAGGTCATTTCTGGACAATATTTCTGTCCATTTAGGGGACCCCTTTAGGCTCAAGGGCACCCCCAGAGGTAAAAGTTATGTATAGCCCCTTTAAATTGGACTGACTGGACTGAAGTGGTGGGTCCAAGACAAATGGTCCTCCGATTTGTAAAATAAGCCTATCAATCTAGCATGTATATTAGATATTTTAAATATATTCACGTGCTTTAAAACCTGCCTACTGTAAAATATCAGGAGGGGTGTATTTGCTTTCAGTGATGGCTGAAGTGTTTGCCATATGGGCAGTTCCACGATAACAGAGTGAAACTGAGACTCCAATTTTTCACTTTAAAATGCATGTCAAACAAAAACCAACGATTGCAAAGTTAAACAAACCATACAACTCTATGTATGCACAAGGACTACTTTTAACAATTTCCCACTGAACATTTTACATAAACACGGTTAGTTGAAGAACAGAGCAGATGCAAGGTTTGGTAACAGAATGACGGTTTGTGCTGTTTGTGCCGTCATTCTGTTACCAAACACCTACAGTCCTCTCTTCCGCTGGCATATTCTTATGTTCTCACAACTGTATTCATTCTCTTTCTGTCGTCTGGTGGTGAAGGAAAGTGTGAAAACAGTCTGAACAACCCATCCCCCTCTCTCTCTCCCTTTGAATATAGTATAATTCAGTACAGCACAGTACAGTAGAGTACAGTAGTAACAGTAGTGTTTGTTGAGATCTCATATTAACCGCTGCCAATGCAGAGGCTACTATTCCTGGGGTCCAAACAGGAAACAAAACAACAAAATACATAAAATACATAGTATACATAATAAACATAATATACATAACACTACATAATACTACATCATCTCCTGCCTCTGCGTCACGCTTCAGAAACAGGAGATAGCTCCTGCCCTATGAGCCGTTCCTGCTCACACAAGCCAAGGCTCGTGAAAGGCCACCCACCTGCATAATACAATACATAATACAATGCAAATTACAATTCAAAGTATATAAAAATGTCTGTGTCTCTTCACAGTCCCTGGTGTGCCTTAGGTGTTCTTTTTATGTTTTTTGAATCTGATTTTATTACTAGCTTGAGTTACCTGGGGTGGCAGAGAGTTTCATGTAGTCATGGCTCTATTTAATACTGTGTGTTTCCCAGCCTCTGTTCTGGACCTGGGGACTGTGAAGAGACCTCTAATTGCATGTCTTGTGCGGTACCGATGAGTGTACGAACTGTGTGCCAACTGCTTGAACAGACAGTTCGATACCTTCAACACATCAACACCTCGCACAAAGACCCATAGTGCTGCAGTCAATCTCTCCTCAACTTTGAGCCTGGAGAGACTGAAATGCATGTAACTGACATTCGCCCTCCGTGTACATTAAGTGCAACACGTGCTGCTCTGTTCTGGACCAACTGCAATTTATCTATGTCCTTCTTTGCCGCACATGACCACACAACTGGGCAGTAGTCCAGGTGCAACAAAACTAGGGCCTGTAGGACCTGTCTGGTCGACTTAGATGTCAAGAGAGCAGACCAACACCTTATCGTGGACAGACCTCTTCCAATTTTAGCAGCCAATGAGTCTATGTGTTTCGCCACATTATTCAATAATAGATCTAAATGAAGTTTAGCGTTGCACGAGTGATTTGTCCCAAAAACAATGATTTTCGTTTTTGAGATATTTAGCACCAGCTAGTTACCCAGTGTAAAACTGACTGTAGCTCTATGTTAAGGGGGTCAGTTATTTATTTTACTGTCATAGCCGACATGTATACTGTTCGGTCGTCAGTGTAAATACACACACAGGCTTTATTCAAGGTCAGTAGAAGGTCATTAGTAAAAACAGAAAACAATAATGGCCCAAGCCACCACACTCTGAATTCCCATTAGAGAAAGCACTCTGTGTTCTATTAAATAGTTTACTCTCAATCCATGATAAGACATGCAAATCCATAACACCTGCTTTTTTTCATCAATAGGTTATGATCAATGATATCAAAAGCTGCACTGAAGTCTAACAAAACAGCTCCCACAATCTTCTTCCTATCAATTTCTTTCAGCCAATCATCAGTCATTAGTATAAGTGCCAAGCATGTTGACTGCCTTTCCCAATAAGCATGCTGAAAGTCTGTTGTTGTCTATGGTCAAATACCTTTTTTTTTTCTAAAAGTTTGCTAAGCACTGTAGATTACAGTACAGTAAAGTTTTAAAAAAGTTGAGTAGAGTTTATTTCACTATACAGTTCAGTAGAGCATACTAGAGTTGAGTACACTATGTTTGTACTTCACTTTACTGTACTGTACTGTACTGTACTGTACTGTACTGTACTGTACTGTACTGTACTGTACTCTACTGTTCTGTGCTGTACTGTACAGCTCTGTGCTGTGCTGTACTCTACTAAGCTCTACTGCGCTGTTCTTTGATGTTCAAACTTATGAAACATAGACGTCATTTACGCAATGTTGCCTGAAATGTGCTTCCCATCTTTGAAGAAAAAAAATGTCCTAATCCTTTTGTTTTTTTTATCCCCCTCAACCGTTCCTCCTAGTGCTCTCCTACTCTCCCCCTCTCTGCTTAAGCCACCATATGTCTCTGAGGATCAACTATAGAAGTTTTCAGCCAGCTCGGTGTATGATTACATGATCATTTCTCCCAGAGAGGGTCTCCAGAAGGGCTAAAATGCTAAATGCTATTTTAGAAATGAAATCTTCTTTCATGCGCCTGCACCTGTTCCCCCTCGGAGAGTAAAGAGAGCAGACGGCCGATAGAGTGGGCCCTGCCCCTGACACACACCTAATTCTGAAATATTTATTAGCTTTTGACACTCTTTAATGTCGAGGGCTGGGACAAAGGGTACTCTGTGCCTCTTGCACTTGTTTGCCTCTATATTTCCCACTCCTACACCAATAGCTGTTTCAGCTGCTTATCTGTGACAAGAGCCACATACACATTAAACTTGACTAGCTTTATTACCCGCTGGTGTTGACCCCGTGCAGGTTGACCCAGATCTAACATCCCTCCGTGGCTTGACTCAATCAACAGGGATGAGTGTACGGTCATATTGTTGTTGTTGTTGTTGTTGTGGTTGTATGCATGTGCATTTGCACACTCAGGTGCATGTGTGTTTGTGTGTGCTTTTGCGCGTGCGTGTGCATGCGTGCGTGTGTTTGTGTGTACGTGTGGGTGCGCTTGTATGCATATTGGGGGAGAGGTCACTATTTGGCATGTCTCATCAAGTCATCATGGGGTGCAATGGAGACATCTGAATAATGTAAAGTAATCCAGCAAGCTTTCATTCTTTGCTCACCTGCTCCCCGTTCAAAAAGCCAGCTCTCAGTTGACACCGGTTAGGGACAGAGACAAGGAACATTTAAGGACATGGGAGTAACATGGAGGAGCACATTTTACCCAACATTACGCATAATCCCTTGTTTCTCAGTTTATATTTACAAACAAACTCGGTTATAAAAAGTTTACATTTTAAGGCACTTTTTTTTCTATCTTCTGGCACTGAATGAATGCTTACCAAATCACCGAGGTCTACAGTGTATAGGCCATGCACCACCCCCTAGGGGCAGGCTAAGTGTAACCATCAGGAGAAGGATCCATTGAAGTTACTTACGTAAAAAAAACCTTGAAAGAAACTGGACTCTTAAGGAGAGTCTCCATCTTCTAGGGGTTAATGACAGTACATGTCAACATCATTTGACATACAATAACTTTGTTCACCAACATTTTCAGGACAGATAATAAATGATGATCCACCATAATGACACTTTATGTAACATCATTGTATTATCTAATCAAATGTTTGACTTTAACCAAAGCTAATTTAAGTTCTTGCCAAATGTGTAATGTAGTTGTTGAAAAGAAGGCGGTACGGCACAAACTGTCCTGACTATCCTACTTCCACACATTGTGTGATTGGTTGTTCATTGAAGAGACATGGGCTGAGTTCTGTACATTTTGTTGTGATGAGGGCTATTGGGCCTATATCAACTGATATATCAACTGATATAGGGGTATCCTTGAAAGCCCAGTCGAATATCCCAAACTCCCCTGGTAGGGACAGAACTCTACATGACTGTCTGTCTCTGCTACAGCTGCTATGTTGGCATAGCGTTCTAATACTGTGTCAAAAATTTAGAGGGCAGGCTCTCGCAAAAAAAGGCAGGCTCTTGCAAAAGGGCAACTTTATTTCTAAAACAACCTAATGCACGTGCAGTGTATTTTAGGTGACCTCAGTGCCTGAACAATGTTTCTATGTATTATGGCAGTAAATAGTTGATCCCTTTGCCCGCTTTTGAGATAGCACACACTGAAAGTGTTCAGTTTTAGGACACAGAGAGGTCACACCTGTTGTGGAACTTGATAGAAGGCTTATTTATAAACTTTCAGGGCTGGAGATTCCTCCTTCAGAGAAAACGCTGACGTCCAAAGAGGCGCGGGGAGAGGGGGGGGTCAGCTGAAATGCTTGTTTATGAACAGAGCAGCAACTGGAAAATCCATAAAACTCTGAAATGAGGAAATTAACAAGCCATCTGATCGGGTTGCTTGGTGGGCAACGAGTTGAGGGAGGATGTGGTGATTTGGACTATCATATGAGGGGTTGGAGGGGCATTTCTTCTTGATCTACCTCTCTATTTTAGGCTACATCATGAACACAATGTCCCCAAACTGCCCTTTCTGGCAGCTACTCGGTCTGAACCGCCTGTGTTCCTTAAAACACACCTTAAATCATGGCGCATTGTATATCCAAAGTGACCTCTACGGATGACAAGAGTCTTTTGTTGTTGTTTGAAAAAATAAATACATGAGCTTCCTCCATTCCACAAAGGTTAAATAGTGAGCTTTGCTCCCAAAAGGAGGCAAAACGGGGTGGTCCAGGAAGGGGGGGTTGTGTACTGAGTTATGGCCCTCTGGGTATTTGGGTAAGATCATGTGACGTATGAAAGATTTTGGAAAATGCTGAGTGGATTTGTAGTATAAGGGGCAATATATTATGGCAGTGGGGGAGCTCTCAGTACTGAGGGATAGCCTGACAGGTGCTGGGTGACGCACAGTGTCAGATGATTGTCCCATTTAGAAATGGGAAAAAAGTTTCTGACCTTTTCATGCTTGTGTATCACTTTTTGTGTTTTATAATCCTAGATGTGTGTGTGTGTGTGTGTGTGTGTGTGTGTGTGTGTGTGTGTGTGTGTATAGGCAGGCACACAAAGAGCAAAATACATATATGTGCTTTACCCGTTTTGACCAAAAGTGGCTTTTTTGGATGGGGTCAACTATCAACTTTTTCTTCGGTCTTACAATTATTTGACCATGTATGCCTTTATATTGCTCCCTATAAATTACACTCTGAATATGCATTCTACATGAACAAACTTTTTATGTTGACAGCATCATGTGCGAGAGGCTGTAGTCATCTAATAGAAAAGGCAGAGGCTATCGGTTTCGTTAAATAGCAAATTTACTCATTAGTGTGCATTGGGCTAGGTGGCAGATAGCCTAGCGGTTAAGAGAATGGGGCCAGTAACCGAAAGGTCGCTGGTTTGAATCCCTGAGCTGACTAGGTGAAAAATCTGTTGATGTGTCCTTGAGCAAGGCACATAACCCCTAATTGCTCATCTAAGTCACTCTGGATAAGAGCGTCTGCTAAATAACTAAAATGTAAATTTAAATGCATACCAGGGGATAGGCCTACTAATAGAAAGATCATCATATTCTGCTGAGCCCATCTCCTCCATTCATGCTGTGCTATGTAATGTAGTTCCTTTAACATTTAGCAGGGTTCAAATCATTCTGCACCAGTCAGGAAGTTCGAAAGGACTAGATTGAGCACAAGTAAGCAGATACTCCAACTTTATTATGGACATCTGGGTATAAAATTAGTCATCTCTGCCAATACCAGTGGACCTAACAGCCCGACCATGTGACAAGACGCAATACCAGACAAATCGATGGCACAAAACAGATTGCATCGCCGACATTCCTTCTGCTGACAGGCCACAGGATAGTTTTGGCTTTAAAAAATAGCGACATCTTTTAAGGTGACCCCCAGAGTGTTTCTTATAAAATTACAAGAGACAGAAATCCATTTGCAACTGTGCTACAGCACTGAGATTACATTGTTACTTTAGAGCCTGGGTACAAATTAATTTGGGCTTCATTTGATGTATTATATAAATGGATGGTAGTAGGAAAATTAAATCCCACTATTGTGCATTTCTATATATTGTTTTATTTCCGCACAGGCTGTTTTGGAGCCACAGTGCTTGCCATTCAATTGGGTAGCATGCAGGACAAGCTTCCAAGAAATTTAACCATTTTATAACCTCAGCTGCTTAGAATGGCAGCTAAGAGAGAGCATTAAAGGGAGAGTTCAATTTTTTTGTCTTAGATCTTGATGTTTCACTCTCGTCAAAAAGCAATTCTAGCAAAGAAAGAAAGCCAACACGTGACCTTATCTAACATTTGTGCAAATCCTTTATTCTTTCTGCTCTGATGGAATATTTATGGAAATTATTTTTGACCTAAATCAGAAATGACGATTGAATTGCTCTGCTACTTGCTATACTGCTATACATCATTTTATTTCTGAGAACCTTTACTTTTTTAATGTCATTTTGAGTGTCTGAATTAAAAACATTCTGAAACTAATGATTAAATAAGAAACAGTGCTACCTAATACCAGCTCTCAAGTATACCACGTTTATGCTACTGTTCTGTTGAAATTGTCTCCTTATTCTTTTTAAATGAATAAACTCACCTGGCATCAAATAAATTATGTGACGTTAATTCACTGCTCAATAACAACTTGTTTGAGACTTCATACAACTCGACCCTATATCTGCAGAACAGAGTAACAAGCATGTATCTGTGTGCATTAGTGCATGATGGTCACCTACTTTGTATAATGTGCATTTGAAACAGGCTGATTGTTTGACAATTGGTAGTGTGTGTAAATTAATGTTATAATCCATACCAAAATGGTCTCCTTGTAATTGTCTTGAGGTATTCTTGAACAGTGGAGAGTCCTCGGGGGAGGAAGGGGAGGACCACCTTCTTCGGTGAATTTCATAAAAATAAAAATAATGAAACATTAAAACTTTACTAAATATATTCATATGTCACCAAATAATTGATTAAAACACACTGTTTTGTAATGAAGGTCTACAGTAGCCTCAACAGCACTCTGTATGGTAGCGCCATGGTGTAGCCGGAGGAAAGATAGTTTCCGTCCTCCTCTGGGTACATTCATTATTATGACAACTTCCATAAGATGTCCTCTCAACCTATCAGAGCTCTTGCAGCAACTGAAATATTGTCCACCCAATCAAAGGATCAGAGATTGAATCTAGTGCTGAAAGCATAAGCTACAGCTAGCTAACACTGCAGTGCATAACATGTGGTGAGTAGTTGACTCAAAGAGGAAGAAAACAATTGTTGAACAGTTTTCATTTCTTCCAAATGAATTTCTTCAAAAGTGAAGAAGAAGCAAACAGAAAGGGATGCTATGTTAACTAGTTGGCTATGGATATCTAACACTAGAAGTCTTCCAAGTTAAGGTAAGCTTTTGGTTTTATTAATTTATTGCCACCTGGGGCCCGGCGGTGTAACTGCTAAACTGCTTGCTGACTGTACACTGTACTGCATGATTGTAGCGGGTTTGCTAATGCATTAGTTCTAGTAGCTATGTTGACTATGACGTTAGCTAATATGCTAACAACAATGTAGGCTATGTGTAGAGGTTATGATATGAAGGTTTGGCTTGTAAGTGTTTGTTGCCTGGTCACAGACAGCTGATGTGTTGTGCACTGAAGTCTACAAGTAAAGGGTAAATGTGAGAGGAGGAGAGCGCGTAGATGTGAGAAGGAATTAACGAGCAAAATGATCATGCTGTTTGTACACTACATGACCAAAAGTATGTGGACACCTGCTCGTCAAACATCTCATTCCAAAATCATGGGCATTAATATGGAGTTGGTCCCCTATTTGCTGCTACAACAGCCTCCACTCTTATGGGAAGGCTTTCCACTACATGTTGGAACATTGCTACGGGGACTTTGTCTCATTCAGCCACAAGAGCATTTGTGAGGTCGGGCACTGATGTTGGGCGATTAGGCCTAATTCGCAGTCGGCGTTCCAATTCATCCCAAAGGTGTTTGATGGGGTTGAAGTCAGGGCTCTGTGCAGGCAAGTCAAGTTCTTCCACACCGATCTTGACAAACCATTTCACAGGAAAGGCCTTCCCGAAACTGTTGCCACGAAGTTGGAAGCACAGAATCGTCTAGAATGTCATTGTATGCTGGAACTAGGGCTGTGGTGGTCATGAAATTTTGTCAGCTGGTTATTGTCAATCAAATAACTGCTGGTCTCACCGTAATTGACCGTTAATTAACATAAAGACATTTAGAATCTCCTGGCTTCCACATATTGCCTACCATCCACTGACACAGACCTTTGGAACTTCTACATTTGAAAAAAATTCCTGATATATTTTAGACGGGTCTAAAGAAAATGTTGCTATTTTAGAAGAACAGAATAGCATACCATGAGTTGTCCTTATGTTAGGCGCTGATCTGGCTATGCCATATGGCTATGGGCTTACAATAGTTAATTTAACAGACAAGATTTGCTTAGAATTCTCTGGCATTATTTTATATATTTTTTAATGAAGATTACAACATAGCTGAATACAAAAGAAAGGATATTTTCTTCAAATTATTTGAGGGAGTGGGCACATGCACATATTCTGCGTTGAGCGATTAACAAAGAAACAGGTACTCCTATATGCTTAATTTAGAGTTATTTATGTCACTGTAGTTGTGATAAAAACTAAGGCTGCATGATGTGACTCTAATGATGATTTGAAGTTGCATGAAAGGCATGAGCTCTGCTTTGTTTTTTGCGCAGGCTTTACACACTTCATCAGTCTCTCTGTAACGCTCGTCTTCTTCTTCCGGCGAGGAGTAAGAGATATCGGACTGCCAGAAATCCCATAGAAAATAAAATCCCATAGAAAAAGGAACATAGACAACCCACCCAACTCACGTCCTGACCATACTAAACAAAGACATAACCAAAGAACTAAGGTCAGAACGTGACAGTACCCCCCCCCCCCCCCCCCTCCCCCCTAAGGTGCGGACTCCGGCCGCAAAACCTGTACCTATAGGGGAGGGTCTGGGTGGGTCGTGGACCCCACTCCACCATAGTTTTTGTTCGCCTCTTTAGCCGCCTCCGTGGCCTCTTTAGAGCGGCGACCCTCGCTGCCGACCTCGGACTGGGGATCCGGCAGTACCGGACGAACGGGAGATTCCGGCAGCACCGGACAGGCGGGAGACTCCTGACTGACAGAGGGCTCTGGCAGCTCCTGATTGACAGGCGTCCCAAATGGACGGTAGGATCCGGCAGCACCAGACGAACGGGAGATTCCGGCAGCACCGGACAGGCGGGAGACTCCTGACTGACAGAGGGCTCTGGCAGCTCCTGACTGACAGGCGGCTCTGGCAGCTCCTGACTGACCGGCGGCTCTGGCAGCTCAGGACAGACGGGCGACTCTGGCAGCTCAGGACATACGGGAGACTCTGGCAGCTCAGGACAGACGGGCGGCTCTGGCAGCTCAGGACAGACGGGAGACTCTGGCAGCTCATGACAGACGGGAGACTCTGGCAGCTCAGGACAGACGGGAGACTCTGGCAGCTCAGGACAGACGGGAGACTCTGGCAGCGCTGGGCAGGAGGAAGACTCTGGCAGCGCTGGGCAGGAGGAAGACTCTGGCAGCACTGAACAGGCGGGAGCACCTGTAGGGAGGAGACGGAGAGACAGCTTGGTGCGGGGGGCTGCCACCGGAGGGCTGGTGCGTGGAGGCGGTACCGGATAGACCGGACCGTGAAGGCGCACTGGAGCTCTCGAGCACCGAGCCTGCCCAACCCTACCTGGCTGAATGCTCCCCGTAGCCAGGTCAGTGCAATGAGGTGGAATAGCCCGCACTGGGCTGTGCTGGCGAACCCGGGACACCATGCGTAGGGCTGGTGCCATGTACCCCGGCCCGAGGAGACGCACTGGAGACCAGATGCGCTGAGCCGGCTTCATGGCACCTGGCTCAATGCCCACTCTAGCCCGGCCGATACGAGGCGCTGCTATGTACCGCACCGGGCTATGCCTGCGCACCGGGGACACCGTGCGCCTCATGGCATAACACGGTGCCTACCCGGTCCCTCTCTCTCCACGGTAAGCAAGGGGAGTTGGTGCAGGTTTCCTACCTGACTTAGCCACACTCCCCGTGTGACCCTCCCCCCAATACATTTTTGGGGCTGCCTCTCGGGCTTCCAACCGCTCTGCCGTGCTGCCTCCTCATTCCACCGCCTCTCGGCTTTCGCTGCCTCCAGCTCTGCCTTGGGGCGGCGGTACTCTCCAGCCTGTGCCCAGGGTCCAGAATCTCCTCCCATGTCCAGGAGTCCTGAGATCGCTGCTGCTGCCCGTTACCACGCTGCTTGGTCCTTTGGTGGTGGGTGCTTCTGTAACGCTCGTCATCTTCTTCCGACGAGGAGTAAGAGATATCGGACCAATTTGCAGCGTGGTAAGTGTCCATTTTAATATGTACAACTGAACACTACAAAATACAACATAACAAAGTGAAAGAACGAAACAAACGAAACAGTCCCGTGTGGCAAAAACACTGACACGGAAAATAATCACCCACAACTCAAAAGTGAAACCAGGCTACCTAAGTATGGTTCTCAATCAGGGACAACGATATACAGCTGCCTCTGATTGAAAACCATACCAGGCCAAACACAGAAATCCCAAATCATAGAAAAAGGAACATAGACAACCCACCCAACTCACGTCCTGACCATACTAAACAAAGACATAACCACAGAACTAAGGTCAGAAAGTGACACTCTCATTAACAATTCGACAAGAACCTGATAATGCCTCGAATTTCCAGACGGTAACAGTCCTAACTAGAACAAAGGGGCACAGCCCTAACTATGAACAACAGCCCCAGACCATTATTCCTCCTCCAACAAACTTTACAGTTGGCACTATGCATTCGGGCAGGTAGCGTTCTCCTGGCATCCGCCAAATCCAGATTCGTCCGTTGGACTGCCACATGGTGAAGCGTGATTCATCACTCCAGAGAACGTGTTTCCACTACTACAGAGTCCAAAGGCGGCGAGCTTTACACCACTCCAGCCGACGCTTGGCATTGTGCATTGTGATCTTAGGCTTGTGTGTGGCTGCTTGGCCCTGGAAACCCATTTCATTAAGCTCCCAACGAACAGTTATTGTGTTGACTTGTTGGAAATGGGGCATCCTATGACGGTGCCACGTTGAAAGTCACTGAGCTCTTCAGTAAAGCCATTCTACTGTCAATGTTTGTCTATGGAGATTGCATGGCTGTGTGCTTAGTTTTATACACATGTCAGCAACGGGTGTGGCTGAAATAATCAAATCCCTTCATTTCAAGGGGTTTCAACATACTTTTGTATACATAGTGTAGCATCCCTCTCTGTTTGAGCCGGGTGTTTGAGTAGGCTAAACTAGCTAGCTGCAATTGCTAGCTAAATGAAAGTGAAAGTTTAAAAAATACAACAAATTATCTCTCTCTGTCTCTCTTGCTTCTCTTTCATTTTTAAATGAATACATTTATTCAAAACTTTTGAACATTTGACTTTCTCACTCTTTATGTCAACTTCTCACCACATTTTATGCACTGCAGTGCTAGCTAGCTGTAGTTGATGCTTTCAGTACTAGATTAATTCTCTGATCCTTTGATTGGGTGGACAACATGTCAGTTCATGCTGCAAGATCTCTGATAGGTTGGAAGACGTCCACCGGTCATAATTATTGTGTAAGTTCTACTAAGCTAAATATAATTGTTTTAAGAAGTTCATACCAATGATAATTTTGCAATTTGAATTTTAAGACCCTTGAAGTGTCATAAAAAAATATATGAAACTAGTATTTGATAAAAATTATGAGTCCCAAGACGCTTGTGGAAGACTGATTTTCGGGATGTCTCATGGTCTGATAAACACTGCTCTAGCTCTGTCACCTTTTGGGTTTTTGTATTAGGCTAATTAGATTTCCGCTGGGGTTGTAGCAACCTCATGATGGTTATAGGGAAAATCTGAGTATCATGTAGTGGCCTAAACCTATTGATGTTACATTTTTTTATTTTACTAGGCAAGTCAGTTAAGAACAAAGTGGGTTAACTGCCTTGTTCAGGGGCAGAACGACAGATTTTTACTTTGTCAGCTCTTGCATTCAATCTTGCAATCTTTTTTTTACTAGTCCAACACTCTATCCACTAGGCTACCTGCCGCCCCAGGCTACATTGAGCTGGGTTGAATTGAATATGAATGACAGTCGTCCAATATGCTGTAATAGAAATAAGGCCGTGCTCATAAAAAAAAATATTGTACTCCCTAATCTTAAACGGCACTGTTCTTGAGGTATTTTCTCTTCACAACAACTGCCATTTAAGGGGATGTGTTCACCTGTGCTATTACCTGAGTCTGATCCTTAGCCATCAGGACCCATATTCATAAAGGCTGCGTTTACACAGGCAGTCCAATTCTGATATATTTTTCAGATATTTTTCAAAGCTGATCTGGTTGGTTAAAAGATCAATTAGTGGAAAAAATATCAGAATTGGGCACCCTGTCTAAACGCAGCCTCAGAGTAGGAGTGCTGCAAGGTCCACCCTTGCCAATGTAATCTTTTTATGATCTATGAAGCAAAAATGAATCATAGATCAGCACTCCTACTATGAGATGCTTTATGAATACGGGTCGTTCCAGCTTCTTTCTTGCTTCTGCGTCTGACGTCCATTTGGACCTGAAACAGTTCCAAGAGCATCCCTGAGATTTCCTCACTGAAATAGGCTCTGAGCCCCAGCACCTGACACCAGTCCCACACATATGGAAACCCGGTGCACAATGTCAACAGGGCAGCATTGCCAGGTATGACTATTGGAGCACTTCATACCCTGTCAAGGGACCTTGGAGCCATGTGTCGACATGCATCGCACTGTTAGCTACATCGCCTGGTCATATCGGGGACAGGAAAGAAGTGGCGGAACAGAAGCACTCCAGATGTTCTTCATCAGTAGGCCACGGGGGAACTCTGTTACCGCAACACCTGGCTCAGTGTACAAGCTCTTAGAGGCACAGAGATGCTGCTTTATTGCAGCAAGGCTAGCTCCAGGGTGACGTTTCCCATAGGTACAGATCTAGGATCAGCTTCACCTCCCCTAATCCTAACCTTAACCATTACTGGGGAAAATGCAAAAATGACCCAATATCATTGTATAGCTACTGTGGAGCACATACTGTATGTTGTCAGGGTATTGACTTCCACACACTTGGTGGACTCTGACACTGTTTCTAACCACTCAATCAATATATCAACGGGATATATTCACAATGTAATTCATGCCTTGCCTTTGAGAGGGGGTACTTCCTCAGCGGCAAAGAGAGTGGGTTTAATCTCCATATTACACATCGTAAAAATACAAGTTTACACCCGGCATCACACAAAACCTCTTGCATAGCCACATAACCTGACAAAGTCATGTTATATTTTATGTATAGTTTTCCTAGGGATTTTGGGTGATATGAAAGCCCAGTGAGTGAATTCATTCATAATAGGCCTAACACATAGGCCTATCACACTTTAGTTTATAGAGACAATATAGGGGACTGCTAAGTAAGTGGGCAGCACAGACAAGTAGTTGCCTGATCAATTTCTCAAAACGCACCTTCGAATCCCCTTTCTAGTCCTGCATTTGGAATTGTCTGGGGAGGACAGCAGTTCGATGCCAGTGGGAATAATAAGAGTAGGGGTTTAAGCAAAAATGACCCATAGACAGCTACATTTCCTTCCCATACAAGCTATTGATGGACAGACGTTTTCTTTATAGAGTTTTTGTAGGGATTCGCTGAACTTTCTTGTTTTAACGTCCTAGCAGATGTTTTGTGCGTTCGTGCAGGGCAGCGCGGGAAAGGTGGGAGCGCATAAACGCAGTTTCAGTTAAGAGAGGCGACATATGCTACGCTCAATAAGACCAATGTTAAAATCTCCTTGACCTGGGGGTCACCAAAGAGCAACCCCAAATCGTTTCATATTTTCCCTGTAAGATCAATGGTAGAATAAATTTGGGTTCAATGACAAGAATAATTTAAAACAGATCAATAAACGATAGAATTCAATTCCTTGAGGTGAAGGATGCATAACAATTTCCTTAGATTGACAGCATGATTCTTGCGATGCCTTGCAAAGGAACCGTGCGTAAAACACAATCTTCATCAAATGTCTTTGCTGAGTGGTGTGCAAGAGCATTGTGTTGTGGATCCGCCTTTATCTTGAGAGTTCAAGTACATATCGAGAAATTGATCTTTTTTGAATTTCCTGCGCTTTTCTGCACTGATCAGCAAGGATAGGAAGGACAAATAGTTTAACATACTTGAATAAATAATTCTCAACGGCGCGTCCCCTGACATGGGCTATCACCTTCCCCCTATCATCACAGCCACCCCCCCCCCCCCCCCTCCACCCGCTCATCTATGTGATGTTACATATTCAAAGATTTCTTCAATCACAAGCACAAACTGGTGTCTGTTATTGAAGAAGTAGCCTAAGTTTCTTATAGAATTACTCATACAATATCTACAAACAATGTCAGCAAATGAATTATCATTTTGAGGATAACAAACCATTTTTTTTTAAAGAAATATAGGCTAAATTACAGAAATAAGAAACTGAATCCTCTGCAACTAATAGGCTATGCATATGCAGCAATAGCATTGAGAATATCCGAAAACTTACACATAGAGCTGTTAAAGCTTAAAATACATTAACGGTAGGCCTAAATGCCATTTCTACCATGCTCAGACTATAGGACGAGATTATTCGAGTTCACGCTAATACTGTTTTGCAAAGCATAAAAGCCTCTCGCTGATAAATATTAATTTGAGCCTTCATGATGTATTTGAAAATTCCAGCTAAAATGTCACCACATGGAACATTAATGTAATATTTCAAGGCCTGAGAGCAATACTCATATTGATTGCATTTATTTGACTCTGGGGAGGAGAAATAATTATTCAATGTGGAGACACATCTGGTGGCCAAAGATGCGAGGCAGGGAATGAGAAAATGCAAAATAACAATAAAAATAATAGGACTTGTATTTAAATACATTACCCTGCGTTGTTTTGATAGGAATGGCTTAATATAGAATAGACAGATGCACCTCAGTCTTTTACAGCTATTTTAAAATGCTTCATTTTCTGTAAACTGCTTAATGCTAAACAAGGAGAAAAAAAATCTAGTCTGTATTTTCTCCCCTCTCGACTGGAAATCGCAAGGCACAAACTCAGCCACTCAGATTACACAGGTAAACTGCTAAATGACCGAGTCCTTCAAGTTTACCTTTTCAAAGTAGCCTACTGTATCTTAAATTACAAATCAGCAGATTGCTGCATTGCAAAAACACCCTAGCTCTCCACATTTGCGAGTTTAAGCAGAGACAGACAACTTTAAGGACGTCTGTGTCCTAAAAGGATCCTTTCTTTGTCATTAACAATATTGACTATCATTAGGGCGGGCGTCTGTCTGTCTTTGTGCAAATGAAACGAAATTTGAGTAACACCTTGACCCTGACCCGCGCGCGTCACCATACACGAGCCAGCCTTATTAATTGTTTAAAAGATTAGAGCGTTAGTAGGCTACCGGGATTTACATAGAAATAGCCGCATTTGAAGACATATTTTTTGTTAAACTAATTGCAACCCGTAACTCACAATAACCTTGCATACCCTTGCATCCAAAAACCAGTTTAGTGTGCTCAAAGGATATCAGAGCTCCACATGTCATTGCAAGACCTGGATGGCACAAGCTACATGGTTTTGAGGGTAAAACGATTGCTTTGCTATTTATGGTCATGTTTGGTGTTGAAAATAATAGCAATTCATTGAAAATGTGCAGATCAGTTCATTACATCTTTACATAAAGTTTGAGTATGTTTGAAAAGTGCACATGTAGGCTGATGATAATAATATTTTACTTGAATAGTCAATAACATTAATTTCAGTAAAATATGACATTTATAAGTTAGGCTACTTTTACTTTAAAGGTTAATAAGTTGTGAGGAAAAATTGCACTTTTTGTGTGGAAAATATTGTTGATCAAGAAGCCTCCGGTGAAAGTTTGTTTTTAGGGGTGAAAAGGCAGCCCTTTCACACCTATAAAGGAACATAGTATTGTACGGCTAAAGCGACCCCTACTGGTATAATTTAATACACCACAGCCCATAAACTCCCAGCATGGAGTTTCTGTGGACAGCCAGATTGAATGATTGACTTGTAGGCCTAAAGCAGACATAGGTTTGAAAATCTTTCACAAGTGATATGTTGCTCTGATGATGTTGTTCATTAACACTGGTTCACTGTGCTGCTTTTAATTGCACAATGAAAATGATAGCACACATAGACACTCAAAGTATTGGACAAGATTGTAGGCCTAATTAGGATGCGTTTGATAGGATGTGTTTTGTTACCCCAAACGTTTAAGATGGATGAGCATTGGCTTGGCTAAATCTGGACTGTAATAAAGACCTGGGGTTCTCATCCTTTTCTTTTTTGGTGCCCTGAGATGAGACTCTGGGAAAATACAAGCGCGCTGTGATTCAGCTACAACATTTCAAAGAGCAAAGGTTTGCATGACACAAATTGGCGTAAGGAAATTCCAGAGACCTCAACCATTTGAAAAGTTATTTAGTATACGCTTACATACATTTTTAGGCTATTGCGTGCCCTCCTAACACATACGAACAGGGTCCAAGTATATTCTTACAGATCTAATTGAATGGATTCGAACCACTAAACATTGCAACATGCAAGGCATTGCATTTTATGAAATTACAAAGATTTGTTCTATTTTCCCCTCGCAACCCCATTAATAGATAATGCGATCCAACACTGTGTCCTGACCCCAAGTTTGGGAACCACTGTGCTATAGCCATAAACATGCATTTATTGTGGACACCCAAGGATGAAATTGCATTTTGATTTAGATTTTTCAAAAACATGTTAGTGTGCCAACAGTGCTCTTCCATATCATGTTAGCTATTCTGGGCTTACTGATGGCATTCTGTCGTTTTTGTAAATATTCGTTATCCCTCTGCTTTTTCTAGGACCTCTTGAGGGTCTCAGGGTCTTCCTGTTGGCTTCACAGGGCTTGAGAACATTGGTCTAAACATCTATCACAGCGATGATTCATTTTGACGTTGCTCAATGTTGATCAATGGGTGAAAGAAAACATATTTAGGTGAATATTCAGCCAGACAGTTACCATTTACTCTTCAAAAACAATTTATACCTTGCACTAAACTTTCTAGAGCACAATTTTTGTGACAAGGGACAATTCAACCAGGAACTTAGTAAGTTTGAGGAAAATACATAATAATAGAAATCTAGCCAAGGATATCCTAAATAATGGATTTAAGAAAACCCAAGACAACACCCTTCAAAAGGCAAATACCATTTTATCACCATCTGTAGCAGACACCTGGGAAAGTGGTCTTTATGTAGATTCAGAATGAGAGAAATCACTGTTTTGGCATAGACAATGTGAGCATTTAAATAAGAAATAGAGTGGGTCCTACTGTTTCTCAATTCCCATACCATTTCTTGAAAGAAACACAAAAAGGAGGAGGAAAACAAAAACAGACAATGTTTTTTTCAAGAATAAGAGACAAATACCTCAGGAAATACAAAATTCCACACCATACGGGGTAGAGGGAACAGAGGCTCGAGGCTGCCTGAAAGCAGAATGTCAGCGTACCATATGCGCTCCAGTGGTACTCAAACACATACTTTTGTTTATTTTTCACTTCAAATCAAATTTTATTTATCACATGTGCCGAATACAACACCTTACAGTGAAATGCTTACTTACAAGCCCTAACCAACAACACAGTTTTTTTTTAAAGAAAAAAATATATAATTAAGAAAACAAGAAATAATAAGATAAAAAAAACACATAAAATAAATGTAACAAATCATTATAGAGCAGCAGTAAAATAACAATAGTGGTACAGAGTCAATGTGCGGGGCACCGGTTAGTTTAGGTAATTTAGGTAATATGTACATGTAGGTAGAGATATTAAAGTGAACTATGCATAGATAGTAACAGAGAGTAGCAGCAGTGTAAAATAGGGGGGGGGGCAATGCAAATAGTCTGGGTAGTCATTTGATTAGATGTTCAGTAGTCTTATGGCTTGGGGGTAGAAGCTGTTTAGAAGCCTCTTGGACATAGACTTGGCGCTCCGGTACCGCTTGCCATGCGGTAACAGAGAGAACAGTCTATGACTGGGGTGGCTGGAGTCTTTGACAATTTTTAGGGCCTTCCTCTGACATCGCCTGGTATATAGGTCCTGGATGGCAGGAAGCTTGGCCCCAGTGATGTACTGTGCCGTACACACTACCCTCTGTAGTGCCTTGCGGTCGGAGGCCAAGCAGTTGCCATACCAAGCAGTTATGCAACTGTAACAGTATAGCTTCCGTCCCTTTCCTCGCCCCTACCTGGGCTCGAACCAGGGACCCGCTGCACACATCAACAACAGCCACCCTCAAAGCATCGTTACCCATCGCTCCACAAAAGCCGCGGTCCTTGCAAAGCAAGGGGAACAACTACTTCAAGGTCTCAGCGTGAATGACGTCACCGATTGAAACGCTATTAGTGCGCACCCCGCTAACTAGCTAGCCATTTCACATTGTTTACACAACCAGTCAGGATGCTCTCGATGGTGCAGCTGTAGAACCTTTTGAGGATCTGAGGACACTTTGGCAACAATCTCTTGAACTCCTCTCTGATCAGCTGTTCTCTCATATCAGGCTAACTTTAAGATCTCTGTTCTGAAGATATTGAAGGTAAAAGTTGACAAATATATTTTTCTGTTAGTGATATTCTCTGCAAGAATTTAAGACTTAACTCAGTCAGTCTGTCCATGGAAGGCATTTGTTGGAAGTAGTAACAGATGTACAACACATTTGCTATAATGGTTGTGATACAACAGCATTTTTTCCCCCCAATCACAAACATATCACAAACATATCAATTGTATCCCACCCATTGCATCAAATGCGTTGTGCACCAGTTGTACAACATGAGTGTGTACGGGGCCTATGAGGAAGCCCTATAAAGGTTCCACATCCGAAGTATAGTGGCATTAGTGTAGTGTAGCTGTGGCAGGTGATTTAATGGTTGTCACAGCAGAAATAGAAGTGTAAAGCGACAGGATTCGCCATCCAAGCTAGTATTTGTGATGAATCACTGTCATATGTGAAGTAAATGTAACACTAATAGACAGGGGGAGATCTACTGTTGGCTGTTTTTTTGCTAATGAGCGTATTCTTTTCGAGGAGCGTTGTCACAGTGCCGGATCCATCTGAGTGAGGAGAGAGAGTAGAGGAGGATTAGAGTTGTAGCTGCTGGTGTAATGAGTGCAGTCATAGACTTACAGCTGAGAGAAAAGATTCCTGTGCACAGCTTCAGATCATAGAGCCTACATAAAGCCTATATAATGCTACTTAGGAATGACACAACACTTTTCACAACACATCAAGGCCCTTTGTCGCGACTTCATACGTTATCAACGGGGTTACTCATAGACAATATACTGTATCAGTGATATATATCTATGGGGTTACTTTAAGTTTACGTTTATGGTCATTTGTCTTGGGCCATTAGTATGGCTGTTATGTCATCCTTATTGCGTTGATACTGAATGTTGAGTTTAAGTCACGTGTTACTTGTTTCCTTTTATGATAGAATATCTCTTATATACACAAAGATATACAGGGAAGTGGGATTAGTCTCAGTGGTCTCATTCCTTTATTATTCTGACTGATATGTCAGAACACAGTGGTTCTGAAGCCCATCTTTCTAACTTTCTATCATTCCGTATTCCAGCTGCCTTAGTTGAACTGTGGAACAAGACAGTGATCGTATTTCAGTGTAGAGCACTGGTGCCAATGTAGATTTACAAATGTGCCTGTAAAAACAGGGGACCGCAAAAAAGACAAGTCAATGATCTCACGATTACTTAGTCCTTTGGCTGTCCACCCAACCTTTGAAGTTGAACTGGAAATCTTGTGAACTGGAAGAGCCTCTCTCCATTGAGAAGGAACGTGCCAAGACCACATGATGTTACTCAATCCATAGAGCGTTCACAATTACAATGCGGTCCATTACGTTGCTGTAGCCAAAAATTCTGAACCCCATCAAAGTCTGATGGCCTAATTTGTCTTGCTAGGGGTCTCACTCAATCCCTGGCGTCCAACTAACACTGTGCCCTCACCCCAGTCCCCCCACCTCCTCCAACACATTCAGCCCAAGCCCTCAATTGCGTGTTTAACTTGACACATAATTACTGTGGAAATATTTGTGTATTTTGTACGAGTGCCACAGTCTGCGATGCTAACCGACTGCCAAGTCCTCACAGCTCCCACTGCTGGTATCGCAGCCAGAATCCCTGATCAAAACAAGATGGTTTCATTTGGGCCAGCTTTGCAAGAAATCACTCCCAGAGATTTGGATTTTACTGCCAAGTCTAATACAGTAGGGTTAGCCGTGTGATGCAGCCACAGCCACACATAATACACACTCCAACAACATACCTTTTTTCTCTCTGACTTCCCATTCAATTAAGCATATACCATCCAACACCTGAAGTAAGAAACCCCTTCACCTGATCCCCATCACAATTGTGAGGATTGGAGACAGAAATGTGGCATTTTTGTTTGCAAGGAAATGAGCCAGATTAGACCGTTTCCGTGCCATTCAGGACGAGAAGCGACATTCCACTGAGGGAATTGTTTGATTGTTAGTGACAGTTATAATTAAGGGGAAAATGCTAGGTGAACTTCGAGACACGTGCAGTGACAGGCCGTGATGTCACGTTCATGTGTCAGAAATGAGGCAATGATTGGAAGGCTGAGTTCCCAAGCTTCACTGCCAGTGGTGCGTCCCAAATGGCACCCTGTTTTCTTTGTAGTGCACTGCTTTTGACCAGAGCCATATGGGTCCCGGTCAAAAGTAGTGCACTATATAGAGAATAGGATGCCATTTGGGATGCCTCCCAGGTTAGATAGTCAACTATGACTCACCATTGCAAACAGCATTCTCTAGAGGGCTTTTCACATTACTGAGCCAAGCCAAACCAAGCTGGCCCAAGCTGGTCCTCCGAAACATGACCCGCCAAACTGCACTTCTTAACACACGCTCGCTTAACCCGGAAGCCAGCTGCACCAATGTGTCGGAGGAAACACCGTTCAACTGACTACCGAAGTCAATTTGCAGGCGCCCGGACAGCCACAAGGAGTCGCTAGAGCCCGATAGGACAAGAAAATCCCTACCGGCCAGCCCCTCCCCTTATCCGGACGATACTGGGCCAATTGTGCACCGCCTCATGGGTCTCCCGGTCACGGCCAGCTGTGACACAGCCTGGCATCAAACCCAGGCATGTAGTGATGCCTCAAGCACTGCAGTGCAGTGCCTTAGACCGCTGCGCCACATGGGAGGTTGAATCTTTTTTTTTTTACTTTTAATTTTGATATGAGTGAATTCTAGGAATGATCACAATATTCAAGGCAAATTCTCAATATTAGTTTTGGTCCCAAAACTCTCCTATCTCTGCCACTTATTTATCAAGCTATGAATGATAAGGAGGTGGGTTGGAAATGCAGGCTTTTACTATTTAAGGATGATCATCTCCTATCTAGGCCTTATGAATTTTAAACTAAATGCTGTGTGTAATTGTGAACCAAAGCTGCATAGACATTATATACAGTATGCATGTAATGGAGGAGACAGATCTAACTATATTCCATTCATCTTTTAAATTAATTAACTGGTGACTTATGGAATCCACAGGGAGAGGTGTACAGGGAAATATATGGCTCACTGAAGGTGTGTTGAATTCTGGGAGTTTCTGAGCACATTATAGTTTATTGTTACGCTCATTTCAAGAGTGTGTACTGTATATTTCATGGATCGGGGTTCATAACTTTGTTAACTTCTGTGACTTTGTGTTGAAGTCCTATTGCTACGTCATGGAATGGCTATTAAACGATAGCCATGCCTAAACCCAGACGTCACACTAGGTGACAGTGATAAGTATAACGCCCTATACAGATGCAGTCTTTTTTTCCCCGCACGGGTCACAGCACAGCATGCCGTACTCGCCTAGGTCACAGTGTTTTCTTGAGACACATAATTTCATAGACACTAGTGCTTACAATCAAAAAAAGACTGGAGTGGGACCCAGTCCTGATTGAAAAAGGCCATATAATGTGAGCTTTTTTAATCATCCTAGGAATGCAAAGGGAATGAACCATTCATACAGATGATTCCAAGTCTTACTGAAATTCAATAAGCACATGCTCCATTCTAAAAGGACCCTCCTTCCACCTGTTCTCAGAACAGCCCTTAGAGTGGAAAGGGAGCAGATTGGAGTGTCATGCTGCTGGAAATCTTCAGTCAAATAAAACAAAGTGGGGCTGCATCGATGCTCTGTCTTGTTTTATATGATGGCTTGAAATAAATGAACTTTAAATGGAACCTTGGCAGGGACGTGGGCTATTGATCGATCGGCGCAGGAGCTGAAGTTTAAGGGCACAGCTTTGCCGGGGCTGGGGCTGTAACTGGAGTAATGAAATTGATTGGGCCGAGGGAGGGTGACAAGCTAGCAGAGTCAAGCCCTTGATGTAAGGAAACAAGAGTGCCATCTAATTGGGGTGTAATATAGGTCTTCAGAGGACATTAAACAAGTGGTGGCACGAAGGGAAGCCACAACCAAAATGACGTTGTGGACATCATCGTTGTAATCATTTTGTGATTATTCACCACAACTTTGTTAATTGGTCTGTTTGTTAGTGTAGCTCTTCAAAAGGAGGGTCCAGCTAAGAGTCAGAGGAATATGGGATGCTTGACCTAAGGTGAACAAGTACACCAATGTGAGGTCACTCTATTATTGTTCAGACTGATGGTTTCTTAACTGGACTTTGCATAAAAGGTTGATCGAAAAGTTTCTATGTTCTAGCGAGGGCTTACAAAAAGTGACTGACAACCAAAGCATTATAGACCCTACATCATTGTGCGTTCTGCTCACCTCCTTTCTTGATCTGACCTACTGAATCCAACACCATATTAACTTCTAGGAAATGTTCAAAATAGTTTTTTAAAGGGCCCTTATATGTACAATGATCACTTCTCCCAGCCTATGAAGAAGGTTGTTGTTCCTAACCCCAGAAACTGTCTGAGTAAGTAGCTGTTTCGACTGAATAAGGCCCCACAGGGGAGGGGACCCTGTCCGGGACCACAGCATTTATCTCCTAAGGCAGAACTGTCTCACTCAACAGGATGGCCAGAAGTTACGGTGCATTACAAGCACTTAGCGCAGTGATATCAAGGTTCACCTCCGATTTCCAATCTTGGGCCAGAATAGGAGGCTGGGGGGCGGTCATTAAAAAGCCATTACAAGCCCATATTTCATATTTCAGTCTCTCCTATGTTTCAAGGTGTTAAAAGCTCAATGTATATTTCCCTCTTTATTTAAGCAGCAGGACAACGGAGCAACGCAGGTCCCTCACTGGCAGCCATTGACCTTGGTCTATCCAGCCTTCATTAGCTTTTAGACACTTATCAGTCATAACTGAGTTTGTCCTCTCGGCGACGCTTCCTCATTCACTTCACTTAGGCAGCAAATAATGGCCGAAATCCATTTATCTGCCATTTCCAACAAGTGCGTGACATTAACGAATTATCTGCTTTTCGCTAAGTATGGACGAGGTACCCTCTAAAGGATTCCTCCACTCCCGTCCGGCCCCGGCCAAGGTCGGGCCTTTTAAAAACTGCCTATTTTTTTTCCTACCTGAGCTATTTTCTTTCCCTCCATCTTTAAATATTCATATCTCTTTTTTGCGTGCTTAGCATAGGGTTTATGAGCACTTTCAGATATATTTCTTCAAACACGCATCTTTATTTGGTTTTGATTATTGATGCCCCACTCTGCCTTTATAACTCACATCCCTAGGAAAACATTGATCCAAGAGGCAAATTAATCTAATTAGGGGCCCTTTCCTCTGTGCTGGATATTGACTTGTTGTGAAAGGTGCTTCTCAAGTTAAAGACAATGTCTCTGAAATGTTCCGTCGCAACATCTTTCCCCTTTAAGGCAATGTTTTGATTGTGGATGGATGCAATATTGGAGACTTTCAGAACACAATGCACTGCCATATCCAGTACATCAAGAGGTGTCCATTGTATTACAATAGCCCTCGGTTTGTGTCCAGTCTACAACCATGGAAAACAAGCAGTGACATATTTGATTGCATGTCTATGATATTTAGAAAACAAATCTAGATAGGCCCTAGATAATGTCATTATTAAATGCAGTATCCTGCAAGGTTTTCTAATCAAGACAAGTGACCAGTATGTGGTCTGCATGGACTAGAACTCACCTACCTACCTGTGTTGACGTGGGTTCGACACCCTCTCCTCCTGTCTTTCCCACTATTTATCCTCTGTCCAATAAAAAAATATGAGAAAATTAAAAAGTGACCAGTAGTTTCTAGACTCAGAGAAATCAACATCAACGCTCCATTTCCCTGTTGCGAGAGAGTGTTTAAACCAATATCCAGGTGAGTTTCTCATTGTCTTACCCAGTAAACATGATCTTATCTAACAAGCGAGTCCAAACATGCATTTTGCCATGCAGATTGTTCACAACTTTCCTGTTACTGATTGTTAGTGAACAAGGCCTTTACTCTTGGTTGCACTCCCAATCTGAGCTGAGCTGTATACAAGAGAAATCTCGGCAGTCTTGTTCCTCTGTAACCCAGCTAGCAGCAACTGTCAATCCAGTTTGCAGCAGGGGAGGCCAGGGACTGCTGAAGTACCATTAGTGGAGCCATTTAAGCAAAGGAGAATCTTTGTTCTTGACACAGGAAACTTGTGTTCCATCTCGATCGGTGAGGAAATGGGGCCTGACGATGCATGTGTCATCTTGCATTTGTCCTGAGTCCCTTTTCCCCGGACGCCAGTCCTTGTTCATACAGCACAAAGCTGCTAGCTTTTGATGTTAAGCCGCCACATTCAGCGCATTTCTCCCAAACCCAGTTTTAAAATATTCCGCCATATTCCATGTAGTTGATTTCTATTTAAAATGGTCATGATTATTTTATTTTGTAACATTAATGGAAGTACATTTGGGGGAAGAGGGGAAGGGGCGGGGGAGGGGGTGGCGAGGCATTTGCAATTCATATTCCCTTGCATGATTACATTAAGAGTGTGTTCTGTCATATTTGATTAATGTATCTTGTTTTCCTTAAAACCAGATTAAAATATGAAAACTGACAGAAATGAGGCTATTACAAAGAATGGTAAATGTTTAATAATCTACTCAAGAAAGGAAAAATGAAGTGCTGTACAAGGGAACTATTGTACAATCAGTGTTTGGCAGAGGAAGCCGGCCTGGCGTCTTTGTTTTAAGGAACTTTTCAGAAACACAGACACAATTAACATGAAAGGCTTCCAAGCCATGCTTTTATGCTACAGTATGAAGCCAGAATTAGAAATGTTATTGACCACTGCTGCCAGCTTGTTGTACCGTATGTGTTTGAGGCATTAGACTCAACTGTCAATAAAACAACTCAACCTCCTAAAATATTGTTGGATGTGTGATGTCTTTCTTTTCTGTATATTTACAATATTTTCATATTTACAATCCTTCTAAGTGATAGTTCACATCAGAATAAGACGTTCCTCCATGTTTCTCAAATGTCAAATTCCGAAGTTGTTCCAAACGTCAAATTTCAAAGCGTTTAAAGTTAATTTTCGGCATTAATGCCGCATTTTTAAGGTTAAGGTTGGGATAGGCTTAAAAAAAAAACGTTATATCACTGGATTCAAACATGTAACCTTCATGCCCATCCTCCATCCACGTCCACAACACCCTAGCAAAACCGAAACCTACGTAACAGGGCTCACTGTTGCCTGAGTTGGCCGGTCTCCTGACGTCCTCAGACATGGATGGACATCGAATACTGACTTGTATCACAGGTGACCTGGCAGAATCCAACATAAAAACCTCATACAAATGAGTCATGTAATAATATATCAGTCAGTATGCAATGAAATTGTAGACATTTTCTAGGAGTTTATTCCACTGTTATAGAATTTCCTAGAACACCAGCAGAAAGACACTATCAGTAGAGATATTTAACCTTGTGAAAACACCCCAGAGAAACACCTTGTAATCCTTTATCAATGTCAATAGCCATTTTTGGAAAGTGTGTGTGTACTGGAATAAAGCAGGGCCTCCAATTCCGCCATCAACCATTTAGCATGACCGTGGGTGACTGTGAATTAAAAAGGGGGGGCTTTATGTGCGACCCTGCTGCACAAAAGGCTACATCCATAACTTATAGAGACAGGGAGCCCATTAGCCGCCTGAGCTGGCCACCTTTACATAATACGGCTCTATCCTAATCACTGAGCACTAGAGTCATACAAATTCTGGGCCTATATCACATCCTATCCACACACAGTACATTTTGAGAACATCATAACTAAGTTGGACTGAGAGCCAATTGTGACACTGCACTGTACATGGTTACACTTAACATCCTTTTCACACTGGTTGCTCTGACAGTGGTTAGTCTTTAGCTAGTGATTGTTTGTAGGTGATAACGAGAGCCTGTTTCTCACTCAAATCACATCCACATGTTTGAGTATAACACAAAGACACATAAGATTATCTCTGAACTGCCAATTTACTAATGCTGAAGCAGGCCTTTTTTTGGAAGGGCAAGTGAAGACAACAAAGTGTGCTTTGTGAACAGGAACCACATGTTCGGAGATGATGATGCATACACAGGAATTTCCAACAACAAACCATTATCAGCTGTTGGATTGAGAAAGTGTGAAATACGTGTGAGCCGTGGTTTCTACGTGAGGGGACTGTGACTGCCTACTCATTTTAGTCCACTTGGGTGCCTGTGTTGCAACTGTAGAAATGTAGTTACTAGAATGGATATTCCCATTCAAATAAAGGTTCTGTGATGGGTGGACCGGCGGCCATATTGAGGGTACCTATTAATGTTCCAGTAGTAATACATTTTGAGGCTTTGCACTACCATAGCCTGGGTGCCAGACTGGCAAGAGAACAGAAACAGACTAGTGGCCAGGCTAGCACTACACTCTTCTGTCTATGTTCTTCTGTCTGCATTGCATTTCACCCTGAACCACATTGCTAATAAAAATATGTGTAGTGCATCTAAACACTGCATTTAACTGCGCGTGTCTTGAACTGAGCATGTCTGCATTTAACTGAGCGCTATGTCTACAGAGTCTTCGTACATCTGCGTGTTCACATCATTTGTAGTTCAATTGTACTTTGTAATGTTGATGAAATAAAAATAATACATGTGATACCAACTTTTTAAACCACTTGAAAATGCTGACCAAAAACAGTGTTCAGTGTTACCATACATACTTTTAAAAAGGATTTGCAAACCATTTGGACTGACTGCTCTTCACATTACCTTAATGCCTCCCAAAAGGGCAAACCATGGATGAATTATTGATAGGCATCATATGGATTGCACACTGTGGCTCCACGCACCTATTAGAGGGGTTGTGTTCATTTACACTAGCTTGAATTGAAGCATCCATCTCCTCACTCTAACTTTTATTCATTAGCTTTAAATAATATCTGACTGTATACCTACCATTGGTTTCCTTAAAAACAATAAGACGGCATGAGAGAGACAATCCAGTGTTGATTCGTGTGTAGACACTGAATTTGGGTTTTGCATTTTCCCTGTAATGGTTAAGGTTAGGATTGGGGGATGGGAAACTGATCCTAGATCTGTACCTATATTTGCATGGCAAAGCTGAGGCTACGTAGATTTTTGCCTGCGACTTGACCTTTGCTCCTTTGGAACAATCCTCTTTGTTGTCTAGTCCATTTAGCAGGGTTTTTTTTTACATTTCTACAGGGGAAATTGGGCGGCAGGAAGAAGGGTGAGAACACTATCTCCTGAAATGATAGCAGGGGGAGGATAATTGAGAAGTTGAAAAACAGGAATCTAATTGTGCTGGTCCCTCTGGGGACTAATATTGAACTATCTTATAAAAGGTCTACAATATTCCTTCATGTGATTTATAGCCGAATTCCAGTCATTTTCAATACATTATAGTTCCCAAATTGTGTTTAAATTGAGTGTAGAGGAGAAGAAGCCATTAGGAGATGCAGAAATGAAGATTATATTTAAATATTCATGCACTCTGTACCTTATTATTGAATCTGTACACTAACAAAATCAATATTAAGTGCAGTTGACATAAATATATTTATGAATTACTGGAATTTTTTCACTCAAAAAATGGTGAGTATAATGTTGTAATGATATCAAAACATTGTGTCAGCATGCATTAGCTTTGGGAGCTCATGAACCCGCACATAAAAACTCCGGAGCGTCCCTGTAGAAGTGCTTAGTGAGCAGAAATGTCCCTTTTTACAAACATCACTTATTTTACAGGCCTGTATCACAAGGCGCTTCTCGGCTGGAGTTGATAGTTAGAGAATGATGCAGTCATCTTGTTTGTCCAAATGAGAGCCCCTCACAATAAGCCCACTTGTATTAGGGCCTTGGAGTTGTTCTGTGTAACATTTGATTAAAATGTATGTCTTACTTGGTGCCCTACCTGTCCCTGTAACTCTTTTTCTTGCTTTCAGGCCATGTCCTCATTTAGATACCAATACAATGCAGAGCTCTTGACTGAAGTGAAGTTAGAAATGACAATGGGGGTTAAGATATGTATTGTAATGCATTCACAGCAGTTGGCATGGATATGCTATATCCAACATTGTGTGCCTTTGTAGCTCCAATAAGAATACAGTACAGTTTTCATGAAGAGAGTGAAAGACGCTTAAAAATATATCTTTAAATAAATAATATTTTCATATAATATGTACATGGTATATAGCCTAAACTTAAACATTTGGTCAAAAAGGTGTGTCAGCATTTCATATGCATATGATATTCTCAGGATATTATACACACTGTGTAAATAGCTGGGAATCCTGTTAAATTCGGAAAGTCATTTACATAAGTTGTTTTAACAGTTTTTTTGTACTTTGTTTATAGAAAACCAAGCAAATGTTTAAAGGCTCTTTATTGGGACGCCACATCTCTAGATACAACATGATGCCGTAAAAGTGGCAAAGGGATGGAGAAGGGACAACAAAGCATCAATCCAAGGTAAGAGCACAATAAATCAGGGAATCAGGGCTCTCCACTCTGCCTTTAAAATCATTTAAACAGATTCAAAAAGTCTGATTCTGCGCAATTATGTCTGTAAGCTCCCCTAATAAAGCCTTTATGCATCCAAGATGCAGACAATAAAAAAATAGAACCTCATTCAAAGGTAGAGAGTTGGGGTTCTGTTTCTGAGGAGAGGATGCTGAAAACAGTAGTATCGGTATTGGGATCGCAATTGAGTTTGTTAAGTGAGGATCAAGGGACGGATGCAGCCATAGGCTTTATTTAATGTGTCTTGTGGACATATTCTATCTTTCTTCTTCTCTCTTCTGCTACACATTCATTCATTCCAAAAAGTGCCCCAATAATATTTGCATATCAACATTGATAAATGTTTTAGTTTTTCGTTTTTTTTTAAATGTATTGTCTCTGTCTATGTTTAAATGTATAAACAAAATGTTTAAAAAAAATATTTAACATTTTTTGTTGTTGTAAAGTAATACAAATAAAACATGTTTTTCCCTTCGAAGTAAAGACATCCCTCGAACTCAAGTAACTTTATATCCAAGTGTAGCTTGTAGGGTAATGTATGTAGGGCATTCTTGCCACCTCCAAACCGAGCTCAGTTGGTAGAGCATGGCACTTGCAATGCGAAGATAGTGGGTTTGATTCCATGGATCACCTGGAATGTAAAATGTTTGCATGCATGACAGTAATTCACTTTGGATAAAAAGTTATCTGGCTTATTTAGCTTTAGCTTATCAGCCAACTGAGGGTGTTTGACTCGTGGATAATCCATGCACAGTCAATGGGAGAAACCAATGAATGTATGGATGAAACATTAAATACATTGTGGTGGCAATAAAAGTATTCTCTTGCACCTATTAGCTTTCTTCCCATGTGCTACAGTGGAGCTGGCTAATGTTAGCTAGTTAAAATGTGTTCCAGGCAACAGCTGTTATATTAGCTACTTTGTGCCATCTGGTTTCACCGCTGTTTGTGGGCTAGCTAACTACTCGGCTTAGTTAGCTACAGTAGTAGCAGCTAGCTGAGGGTGCTTGCCTTGTAGAGAAACAAATTAATGTATTGATTAAATATTAAATACATTGTGGCCATGAATGTATTGTTTTGACACATTTTGGTTCTAGTAAAATTAGCTAGTGTCATTGGTGAACTCGGATCGCTTAACAAAGTTTGATGTTTCACGGCGGTCACGTAGTTTCTACTGGGGAATGGATGGAAATATATTCCATTGGTGTCTATTCAAATTAGCCCAAGCTTGATCAAATCCTTGGTTAAATCTAGTTAATTCTCTTAAACTACAATATACGGTAATTTGGCTGATATTGTTATCAACCTACTGGATACCCCTTATAAATATACTTTTTTGTGTGTGCATGGTATGCTATTAGCATGCTAACACTCAATAAGACAGACTGGTAGCATAGATAGCAAAGCTAGCCATCACTAGCAATCACGGATTGATATATATATATTTTTTTGTGAAATGTAGTTAGGGTGACTAGATGTCCCTGATTTCCGGGGACAGACCACAATTTTGGTGGCCTGTCCCCGGCTATAGCTGTCGCTCGCCATGGCCTTGGCCAGAAAGTGCATCCAACAGCATAGGCTACCAAACTTGGGTGATTCTACAATTACTAGATAGGCTAAGATTAAGAAAACTGTGGAGGAATAATAAATATCTGTGTTATAATTATACACATTTAAAAAAAAAAAATGTTGTTGCAGCTACTATTCCTTTAAAGTTGTTGTTAGTTTAAAGTGAGACCAGCAATGTTTTGTATCGGAGGACATTATGTAGCAGTAGTGGATTATAATACATATTAACATTCATAATAAAATGTGTCTCCTTATGAAATAGAATATTAATTGTTTATTGTTCATTGTGGAAGCATATTTTGACTGTTGTAAAAATCAACTCCACCCCCCCTTGCCCTCTGTATAAGAAAGAAAGGCAAGCAACAGCTCTTTACTTTTCACTCTAGCTGAGCATCAGTTGGACATTGATTGAATAAATTAGGTTGGAAATCATGTGAACCCAAGTCAGAGAAAGATGACATATTTCAAAACCTAACCTTAACCTTTGGTTAGTTTTGATCACATAGTCAGATTGAGACCATGTACATAAATGAGCCGTGTTAATTGGTGATATTGGTTGGAATGAAAACCTGTATGTACAGAGCCTAGTGAAAGTCTACACACCCCTTGCACAGTCTTCACATTTTGCTAACTTAAAATGAAACCTAAAAAGGGATAAAAACATTTTTTTAAATCCTACAGATCTACACAACACACTCCACATTTTCAAAGGGAAAGAACATTATAGAAAATGTTCCTAATTCATAAAAAATACCCTGAGATTATTTTTCAAAGGGACAATTACACAAGTGTTAATGCCAAAGACATGGCAGAATGGCTTTCCAAGAGATGTTGAGTGTTCCTGAATGGTACAGTCTCAGTCCTGACTTAAATCTGCTCGAAAGTCAGAGACAAGGTTTGACGGTTGCTTTCCATCAATGTTTCACAACCAAATTTACTGAGCTTGAGCAATTTTGACACATTTTCCACATTTTGTTACGTTTCAGCCTTATTCTAAAATGGATTAACCCCCCAATGTTTGCAAATGTATTGAAAATAAAGAACAGAAATGCCTTATTTACATAAGTATTCAGACCCTTTGCTATGAGACTCGAAATTTAGCTCAGGTACATCCTGTTTCCATTGATCATCCTTGAGATGTTTCTACAGCTTGATTGGAGTCCACTTGTGGTAAATTTCAATGCATAGGAATGGCACAGTTGACAGTGCATGTCAGAGCAAAAACCAAGCCATGACGTCGAAGGAATTATCTATAGAGCTCAGAGACAGGATTGTGTCGAGGCACAGATCTGGGAAAGGGTACAAAAACATTTCTGCAGCATTAAAGGTCTGCAAGAGCACAGTGGCCTCCATCATTCTTAACTGGAATAAGTTTGGAACTACCAACACTGTTCCTAGAGCTGGCAGCCCGGCCAAACTGAGCAATCGGGGGAGAAGGGTCTTGGTCAGAGAGTTGACCAAGAATCTGATGGTCTGACAGAGCTCCAGAGCTCCCCTGTGGAGATGGGAGAACCTTCCAGAAGGACATCCATCTCTGTAGCACTCCAACAATCAGCCCTTTATGGTAGAGTGCCACTCCTCAATAAAAGGCACATGACAGCCCTCTTGGAGTTTTTCAAAAGGCACCTAAAGGACTCTCAGACAATGAGAAATAATATTGTCTGGTCTCCTGAAACCAAGATTAAACTCTTTGGCCTGAATGTCAAGTGTCACGTCTGGAGGAAACATGGCAGAATCCCTATGGTGAAGCATGGTGGTATCAGCATCATGAGGTAGGGATGTTTTTCAGCGGCAGGGACTGGGAGACTAGTCAGGATCGAGGAAAAGATGAACCAAGCAAAGTACAGAGAGATCCTTAGTGAAAACCTGCTCAGGACCTCAGAGTGAGGCAAAGGTTCATCTTCCAACAGGACAACGACCCTAAGTACACAACCAAGACAAAGCAGGAGTGGCTTCGGGACAAGTCTCTGGCGGGCCTAACAGGCCCATTAACATTGACGGGGCTGTTGTGGAGCGGATCGAGAGTTTCAAGTTCCTTGGTGTCCACATCACCAACGAACTATCATGGTCCAAACATACCAAGACTGTCGTGAAGAGGGCACGACAAAACATTTTCCCCCTCAGCAGTCTGAAAAGATTTGGCATGGGTCCCCAGATCCTTAAAAGGTTCTACAGCTGCACCATCGAGAGCATCCTGACTTGTTGCATCACCGCCTGGTATGGCAACTGCTCGGCATCTGACCGTAAGGCGCTACAGAGGGTAGTGCGAATGGCTCAGTACATCACTGGGGCCAAGTTTCCTGACATCCAGGACCTATATAATAGGCGGTGTCAGAGGAAAGCCCATAAAATTGTCAGAGACTCCAGTCGCCCAAGTTATAGACTGTTTTCTCTGCTCCGGAGTGCCAAGTCTAGGACCAAAAGGCTCCTCAACAGCTTCTACCCCCAAGCCATAAGACAGCTGAACAATTAATAAAATCGCCACCGGGCAATTTACATTACACTGCTGCTACTCGCTGTTTATTATCTATGCATAGTCACATCACCCCTACACACTGACTCGGTACCGGTGCCCCCTGTATATAGCCCGTTATTCTTATTGTTACTTTTTATTATAATTTTTTACTTTAGTCTACTTGGTAAAAAATGTCTTAACTCTTCTTGAACTGTGCTGTTGGTTAAGGACTTGTAAGTAAGCATTTCACGGTAAGGTCTACAGTTGTTGTATTCGGTGCATGTGACAAAAAAGTTGGATTAGATTTGATTTGAATGTCCTTGAGTGGCATGGCCAGAGCCCGGACTTGAACCTGAACGAACATCTCTGGAGAGACCTGAAAATAGCTGTGCAGCGACGCTCCCCATCCAACCTGACAGAGCTTGAGAGGATCTGCAAAGAATGGGAGAAATTCCCAAATACAGGTGTACCAAGATTGTAGCATCATACCCTAGAAGACTTGTGGCTGTAATCGCTACCAAAGGTGCTTCAACAAAGTACTGAGTAAAGTGTCTGAATACTTATGTGAATGTGATATTTCTGTTTTTGCTTTGTCATTATGGAGTATTGTGTGTGGATCGATGAGGGAAAAGACAATTAAATAATTTTAGAATAAGGCTGTAACTTAACAAAATGTTGAAAAAGACAATTAATACTTTCTGAATGCACTGTATGTGGTGTAAGGTTGGTAGAATCTTATACAAAGTGATTACCCACTGTAATGGCAGCCAAAGGTGCTTCCACCAAGTACTAACTCTGAGGTGAAAAGACATTCGCATGCCCCAGGGGGAATGTTCAATAATTTGTTTTGGACTTTGAAAATGTGGAGTAGGTCGTGTAGATCGGTAGGAAAAAAATGCAATTGAATCCCTTTTAATATAACATTTTAAGGCAGCAAAATGTGAAGACTGTGCAAGGGGTGTGTAGACTTTCACTAGGCACTGTATATAGTGAGTCCCCTGGCTTGGATCATGGCTAAAAGACTGTTTTCTGTGGGTGGTTTCAGTGAGTCCTGAGTCTTTGCATCAACCCTTTGGCTTTATTCCCCATTCCCGTTCATCGAAGCCATGAAATCATAAAAACTGCTCATGCTAAATGAAAAAGGAAACCATAAAGCTGCATTACATTGGAGTACACTCTTCTCCACCCTCCATACTTATCAATATCAGACGCTCTCTCCTCCTGGCATAGCGCTTCCTCTCCGCGTGGCTTTGGAAACAAAGCATAAAAGCCATAGAAAGAGGCACAATCTGTCACTCCTGTAATATAAGATAAAACTCTTTAAAAACTAAAGGTCCAGAAATGTCTCCTTTCCCTCAAGCGGGTGTCTTTAAGAGTGGTCCCCAGGAATAGAAATTTAAAGAACTATATATTATTCTGAGAAAGAGCTTAGCGAGCAGAATCCGGGCCCCGTAAACATAAGTCAATTTATATTCGAATTTCCATACATGCATTTTCTTGTTACCGTCAATATGCAAAAATGGTGCTTACTAACAAATAATGCATAATGTACTCGAGCCAGAGCATCAATAACTGCATTTGAGCTTTAAAATAACATTTAAACAGCGAGTGCATAAAGATGGGCCATATAAAATATACAGCACATTAAACACGAAAACGTCAGAAATATAAAGCTGGCTCTTTGCTTGGTAGACAGGCAGTCATTTATCTTTGAACAGACTAGGTCTCAAAAGGAAATAAATAGCCTCCATCCAGCGTTCTTCTGTATTTCATTTAGTACCAAAGTCAGGCTATATCTTCATAGACAGCTCTTCCCCGGACCGTCAGTGCATGGCTATCACAGAGAAGGGAAGGAGAGAGTGAGGTTGAGAGAGAGAGAGTCCACATAAAAAAAATCCTATAGCATACTATGGTCTAAATAGTGTAGTATTACTATATGTGTATACTATAGTACTCACTGCAGTGTTTTTGCAGACTTCAATGTTGAATTCACTGTAGTATTTTTGAATACTTTACTGTAGTATTCTTTAGAATTCACTGTAGTGTTTTGCAGACTTTACTGTCATATTGACTGTAGTGTTTTTGCTGACTTTAATGTAGTATATTATAGTATGCACTATAGTATTTTTGCAGGATATATTTTAGTATTCACTGTAGTGTTTTTGCAGACATGACTTTAGTATTCTATAGTATTCACTGTAGTGTTTTGCAGACTTTACTGTCATATTGACTGTAGTGTTTTTGCTGACTTTACTCTATTACTCACTGTAGTGTTTTTGCGGACATGACTGTAGTATACTATAGCATTGACTATATAATTTTTGCGGCCATGACTGTGGTATTAACTGTAGTGTTTTTGCAGACATGAATGTAGTATACTATAGTATGCACTGTAGTATTTTTGCTGAATTTATTGTAGTATTCACTGTAGTGTTTTTGCAGGCATGACTTTAGTATACTATAGTATTCACTGTAGTGTTTTTGCAGAATTTATTGTAATATTCACTGTAGTGTTTTTGCGGACATGACGTTAGTATACTATAGTATTGACTGTAGTGTTTTTACTGACTTTAATGTAGGATTAACTGTAGTGTTTATCCAGACATGACTGTACTATACTATAGTATTCACTATAGACTTTTTGCGGCCAAGATTGTAGTATTAACTGTACTGTTTTTGCAAGCTTTACTGTAGCATTCACTGTAGCATTTTTAGTATTTACTGTAGTGTAGTTGCAGACATGAATATAGTATACTTTATAATGCACTGCAGTATTTTAGCAGAATTTACTGTAGTATTCGCTGAAGTGTTTTTGCAGGTTTTACTGTAGCATTCACTGTAGCATTTTTGTGGACATGACTATAGTATACTGTAGTGTTTTAATTTTTGTTTCTTTATTTAACTAGGCAAGTCAGTTCTTAAGGATTGGCAACTTTTTAAAAAAAGACTCCAGCTTCAGTGATTTTTGCAATTCGTTCCAGTCATTAACTGCAGAGAACGGGAAGGAAAGGCGGCCAAAGGACGAGTTGGCTTTGGGGATGACCAGTGAAATATACCTGCTGGAGCGCTTGCTACGGGTGGGTGCTGCTATGGTGACCAGTGAGCTGAGATAAGGCGAGGCTTTACCTAGCAAAGACTTATAGATGACCTGGAGCCAGTGGGCTTGGCGACGAATATGAAGTGAGGGCCAGCCAACGAGAGCATACAGGTCGCAGTGGTGGGTAGTATATGGGGCTTTGGTAACAGAACGGATGGCATGGTGATAGACTACATCATAGTAGTATACAGAATGGCCAGAAGTATACAGAATGGTGTCATCTGCGTAGTGGTGGATCAGATAATCACCCACAGCAAGAGCGACATCATTGATGTATACAGAGAAAAGAGTCGGCCTGAGAATTGAACACTGTGGCACCCCCATAGAGACTGCCAGAGGTCCGGACAACAGGCTCTCCGATTTGACACATTGAACTCTATCTGAGAAGTAGTTGGTGAACCAGGCGAGGCAGGCGAGGCAGTCATTTGAGTAAACAAGGCTTTTGAGTCTGCCGATAAGAATGCGGTGATTGACCGTCGAAAGCCTTGGCCAGGTCGATGAAGACGGCTGCACAGTACTGTCTTTTATTGATGATGGTTATGATATTTTTTAGGACCTTGAGCATGGCTGAGGTGTACCCATGACCAGCTCGGAAACCAGATCCACTCCAATATTCACTGTAGAGTTTTGCGGCCATGATGTAGTATTCACTGTAGTGTTTTTTTGCAGCCATTACTGTAGCATTCACTGTAGTGTTTTTGTGGACATGACTCTAGTACGCTAAAGAATTTACTTTATGTTTTTTTCAGACTTCACTGTTGTATACTCTTTAATTCACTGTAGTGTTTTTGCAGAATTTACTGTAGTATTTATTCACTGTTCTGTTTTAGTGGACATGACTCTAGTATAGTAAAGTATTTACTGTTGTGTTTTTGCAAACTTCACTGTAGTATTAACTGTTCTGTTTTTGCGGATATGAATGGAGTATAGTATTCACTGTAGCGTTGCGGACATGACGGTAGTATTTTTGAAGACTTTAATATATTATAGTATTCACTGCAGTCGTTTTGCAGACATCACTGTTGTATACTATTGTATACACTTTAGCGTTTTTGCGGACATAACCAGTATTTACTGTAGTATTTGTGGACATGACTGTAGTATACTATAATATACACTTTAGTGTTTTTGACGACTTTACTGTAATATTGACTAGTGTTTTTGCTAACTTTACTGTAGTATTCACTGTAGTCTTTTTGCTGGCTTTACTGTAGTATGCTTGAGTATTCACTGTAGTGTTTTTGTACACGTTACTGTTTTCTTCACTGTAGTGTTTTTGCTGACTTTAGTGTAGTTTTCATTGTAGTGTTTTTGTGGACATGTCTCTAGTATACTAAAGTATTCACTTTAGTGTTTATTTTTACTTTACTGTAGTATTTACCATACTGTTTTTGCAGACATGACTGTGGTATACTGTATAGTCTTTGCAGACTTTAATGTAGCATTCACCATAGCATTTTTGTGGACATTACTCTAGTATACTAAAGTATTCACTGTAGTGTTTTTTTATTTATTCTACTCTAGTATTTACTGTTGTGTTTTTGCAGATTTTACTGTAGTGGTCACTGCAGTGTTTTTGCGGTCATGATTATAGTATAATATTGTTTTGACTGTAGTGGTGTTGTGGATATATCTGTAGTATACTGTAGTATTTTTGCGGCCATTACTGTACTATACTCTAGAATTCTCTATAGTGATTTTTGCCGACTTTACTGTTGTATTCACTGTAGTGTTTTTGTGGACATGACTCGAGTATAGTATAGTATTCACTGTAGTGTTTTTTCAAATGTTACTGTATTATCCACTGTAGTGTTTTTGCTGACATGAATGTAGTATAATATAGTTTTCACTGTAGTGTTTTTGCAGACTACTATAGTATTTGCTGTAGTGTTTTTCCAGAGATGACTATAGTATACTATAATAATCACTGTAGTGTTTTTTTCGAACATGACTGAAGTAAACTATTGTATTCACTGTAGTGTTTTTGCAGATTTTAGTATGCTAGTATGCTATAATTTTCACGGTAGAGTTGTTGCGACCATGACTGTAGTATTAACTGTAGTGATTTTTGCAGACTTTACTGTAGTATTCATTGCAGTGATTTTGTGAATATGACTAGTATCCTGTAGTATTCACTATAATGTTTTTAAGGACATGACTGTAGTTTACTGTTGTGTTTTTGCGGACATGACTACAGTATACTGGACTATTCACTATAGGGTTTTTGCAGACATTATATACTGTAGTAAGAACCATATTAATGTGCAACAGTAAGATAAATAAATACTGAAAAGTGAGCAGAGTAACTACGATTCAACTATAAGTCAAATTGACTGCTCTGATCTGTTAAGAAATGAAGACCCAGAGTCTGGATACGGAACATTTCTATCAGCTGTTGATAAAGCGGATACCTGTTTTACTAAGGAAAGTTCAACGTAAGCCAAGACGGAAAACTTCTCTACCATGGCTCAACGAGGACGTCTGGATGCAGATGAGAGAACGGGATCGTTCCTTTAAAAAGGCATTGAGGTCTGGTCAGAAGGATGACAGACGTATATTTACACCACTGAGAAATAAGATGGTAAGGTATATAAAAAAAGCAAAAGCAGAGTTCTTTCTTAGAGTGATCAATGAATCAAATGGAAATGGCAAAGTGATTTGGAAAAATCTCAAACTACCAGGGAGAGGAGCTGAGAAGTCCAAAAAACCATCCTGAATTGAAGGTTAATTTGATTCTAATGCAAGACTCCGATTTCATGTCCACCACCTTTAACAATTTGTTTTGTTGACTCTGTCAGGGAACTGGCTCAAAGATTTTCAAGACCACAGTTCTCACCTCATAGATAATTTAAAAAACAATTTTACGAATTCCTGAAATCTCAGCATCAGCAGTGGACAGTATTATTAGCTTCTTCAGGAGCTCTAGAACAAAATATGTATTTTCACTGTATTCCTGAAGAGACACAAATATTCTCTGTTTGCCACTATTGTACATTAGTTAATCTTCCCATCATATGTGTTCTTCCCCAATGCTTGAAGTCTGCTGCAGTGGTACCTGCTTTAAAATCTGATGACCTAACACTGGTGGAAAAATTCCGACCTATAAGAATTATTCTAGTGCTAGAAAAAGTAGCTGAAAGATGGGTGGCTGATCATCTGACTGATCACCTCATTCAGGGAAACTCCATACATCAAATGCAATTTGGATTCAGAACAAACCATTCTACCGAAACAGCCAATTGCTATAATCTGGAGTGCATTAAATCTAAAGTGGACATACTCTAAGTGGTGAAGTTGGAGCAGTCTTTTTGGATATTAAAAAGGCCTTTGATACTGTGAATCGTGAGGTCCTTCTATCCAAACTATCCTCCCTTAAATGTGTCCACTGAAGTTATTATTTGGATGTATTCCTACCTGACAAATAGAAGTCAAAGGGTTTGTTTGGGGGACACTCAGTCGGACTTTCTTTACTATAACACTGGGGTACCACAAGGGTCAATATTAGGTCCCCTTCTGTTTACTATCTATAAATGATCTCCCACTTGCTTGCCCACAAGTTAACATGCAGACGATACAGTTCTGTATGTACACTAAAAAAATAGACAGCTGAAGCTATGGTACATGTTTCTAAATGGAATACTAATTATTGCCTGCATTTAAATATCGACAAGACTTTGTATGTACTTCTCTAAGAAAGCCATTGATTCTTCCCAACAAGCTGATCTTGTTAATGGGGAGAATCTGAAAGTTGTGTCTTACTTCAGGTATCTCGGTGTCATTTGGACAACTTGACATTTAAGAAACATGTGAAGAAGGTGGTTAACACGGTCAAGTTTGGATTATCCAACTTTAGGTTTATAAGACCTTTCCTTCCTCTGGAGGCCGCCCAACTATGTATGCTATGATCTTCTCACATCTGAGATATTGCCTCACATGTTGGTCACGAGCAGGAGCTATTTTTCTGAAACCAATTGAATCACTGTACAAACAAACACTAAATATTTTTGATAACAAACCAAACAGTTACCACCACTGTCAAATCATTTACAAACATAATTGATTTAGGCTGGATAGCTTTCAGCTTTAAGCAATATGCAGATGCAAGCCTTTAAGATCCTGCATGGTCTTGCCCCTCCACCCCAATGGCGGCTTATCATGCTCAAGGAAAGCACTTCCAGGATAACAAGGGCAGTAACTAGAGGGGATTGTGTTGTTCCTTTTTGACACAGTAAAATCAGTCACTCGGCCTTCTCTGTTAGAGCTACAATATCCTGGAATGCAATGCCCATGGACTTGAGAAGCTGCATTGATTATTGTATTTTTTAAATTTAATTTGAAAACATGGCTCAAATCTATCAACCTGTACACATGAATTATCTGTGGTACCTCATATGTAAGATGACAGTTGATGATGATGATGATGATGGTGTTGTTGTTAGAATGATATATTATTGGATGTAATGTATTTGTATTTTGTATTGTTTTAGTGAGTAATTCTATAGTGGCTGTGTAAAGGCCCTTACCTGCCCAGGTACTACAGGTGCAAATTAGCTTTTGGCTAACCCCGGCACATTAACATGGATGTTGCATTATTGTAATATTGATGTTGATTCATGTGCATTGTCCCCTATAAATAAATAAATACTAGGTTCGTGGGCGCCTCCTATCAATCTGGATCCTTCACCCAGACAGAGCTGAGTAGTTGAGCATGACAAACAACTCTCAAACAACAACCAGTATGCGTCATTGAAATGTAAGTACAAGCCTTTTATCTTATAGAAGAGGATATTGTTTGTTTTGTGTAGTTGATATTGGACACTAATGGCTGTGAAATGCTAATGGCTCAGTCAAACAGCAATTTTGAGTCTATTGATCTGTTCTCTTTGGTATTTCTAGTGTTAGTGGACACGTTAAAAATTGTTGCACTTTTTTGCATTGCCTTTCCTATGCTGACTAGGCCTGCTTTATGGCTATGCTTGCTACTTTTGTTAGCTTTATATTGTTTGTTTGCTTGCCATGATGTGCTATGTAGCTTTTGATAAATTAGCCTGCTAAAGTTTTGGCCTACCATGCTGCATGCTATTGCACTCCCTCTCTGGCCATTCATTGTTAATCACTGCTACTTTTATGCATAGCGTTACCAATTTATATGCTTATTTCATTTGCATATTGTCATTGATTATTGCCATTAACAGCTGATTTAATTGTATGTTCTTTGCTGTTATTGCAATTATTATTTGCACCTTTCTGTCTCTTTTTAGATAAACCATACTATATACAAAGCCAACCAAGTCTTAATTCAAGATGAGTCTCATGTCATCCACAGTCAATCATTCCCTGTCATGTATCATCTTACCTGAATTTAAACTTAGCAAAAAAATAAACATCCTCTCACTGTCAACTGTGTTTATTTTCAGCAAACTTAACATGTATACATATTTGTATGAACATAACGAGATTCAACAACTGAGACATAAACTGAACAAGTTCCACAGACATGTGACTAACAGAAATTGAATAATGTATCCCTGAACAAAGGGGGGGGGGTCAAAATCAAAAGTAACAGTCACTATCTGGTGTGGCCACCAGCTGCATTAAGTTCTGGAGTATCTCCTCCTCATGGACTGCACCAGCTTTGCCAGTTCTTGCTGTGAGATGTTACCCCACTCTTCCACTAAGGCACCTGCAAGTTCCCTTACATTTCTGGGGGGGATGGCCCTCCCTCACTCACTCTCACTCTCCGATCCAACAGGTCCCAGACATGCTCAATGAGATTGAGATCCGGGCTCTCCAATGGCCATGGCAGAACACTGACATTCCTGTCTTGCAGGAAATCACACACAGAGCGAGCAGTATGGCTGGTGGCATTGTCATGCTGGAGGGTCATGTCAGGATGAGCCTGCAGGAAGGGTACCACATGAGGGAGGAGGATGTCTTCCCTGTAACGCACAGTGTTGAGATTGCCTGCCATGACAACAAGCTCAGTCCGATGATGCTGTGACACACCGCCCCAGACCATGATGGACCCTACACCTCAATCGATCCCGCTCCAGAGTATAGGCCTCTGTGTAACACTCATTCCTTTGACGATGAACGCGAATCCAACCATCACCCCCGGTGAGACAAAACCGCAACTCATCAGTGAAGAGCACTTTTTGCCAGTCCTGTCTGGTCCAGCAACAGTGGGTTTGTGCTCATAGGAGACGTTGTTGCCGGTGATGTCTGGTGAGGACCTGCCTTACAACAGGCCTACAAGCCCTCAGTCCAGCCTCTCTCAGCCTATTGCGGACAGTCTGAGCATTGATGGAGGGATTGTGTGTTCCTGGTATAACTCGGGCAGTTGTTGTTGACATCCTGTATCTGTCCCGCGGTGTTGTTACACATGGTCTGCCACGGCGAGGACGATCAGCTGTCCATCCTGTCTCCCTGTAGCGCTGTCTTAGGCGTTTCACAATATAGACATTGCAATTTAATGCCCTGGCCACATCTGCAGTCCTCATGCCTCCTTGCAGCATGCCTAAGGCATGTTCACGCAGATGAGCAGGGACCCTGGGCATCTTTCTTTTGGTGTTTTTCAGAGTCAGTAGAAAGGCCTCTTCAGTGTCCTAAGTTTTCATAACTGTGACCTTAATTGCCTACCGTCTGTAAGCTGTTAGTGTCCTAACGACCATTCCACAGGTGCATGTTTATTCATTGTTTATGGTTCATTGAACAAGCATGGGAAACAGTGTTTAAACCTTTTACCAAGATCGGTGAAGTTATTTGAATTTTTATGAATTATCTTTGAAAGACAGGGTCCTGAAAAAGGGATGTTTCTTTTTTTTTGCTGAGTTTATAAAGACTCTTAAACTGAATTGCATCTCTGCCCCCGCCTACTCTTTAACTGGAGTCCCATAGTAGATGGGCATCACCATAACCCTAACCTAAACTTCAGTCAGTCACAATCTTGTAACTGAAGAATACTGTGTGACAGGCTAGGTACCAAAGTTATGTTCACTATTTCCCTGGGCACCCTTATTAGGGGAGGACATGCAGGAAATGCATAAGCACACTTTGGTCATGTTCAGGCGAGACAGAGGGGAAGTGAAGACACTGGAGGGGTAACTGGGGCCCAAAATGTGTCTTCTCCAGCAGGGGGTGTTTTCTCGAACACAAGTGAGGAGTTTTTGTATGGAGGTCAATGAGTGTTGAATTTGGACAACAAAAAATGTAATTGCTTATTTGCTACGTGTGGCTTTGACCAAATAGAAGTTTCGTAATGATTAGGTTGTTACAAGTGTACGTAGGACACGTAACGACATAGCGGCAACTTTATTCAAGATGTTCATTGTGTAAAGCCACTGCAATAACGTCCTTTTGTTTGGTTTGGAGAGACATTGCCAAACCAAAATAGAGAATAAAAAGCCTCTCTATGGCCAGGGCGTGACAGCCATGTCTGTTAAAAGACAACAATGAAATCTGGGAAAAACACTACAGTGGATACTATAGTATACTAGTCATGACCGCGAAAACACTACCGTGAATACTATAGTATACTACAGTCATGTCCGCAAAAAAAGCTAGTGAATACTATAGCTCTGCTACCCGAGACCGACGCCCCGACAATATACATCAGGTTAGGGCTGGGTAGGGTCTGTTTTTTCATCAATGACTAAGGTACGGGTAGGGCTCAGGTATCACTAAATTGATCATTACCATTTTGAAGTTGAGCCATTTGCTCGTGCTCTGCTGCGCAGTACAGTCATATCTAAGATCATAACATGGTGTCAAGCCCTTCAACCTTGTCAAATACAGGAGAGATTATTTCACAGCAAATAATAATGTTCCTTGAGCTGTCAAGAGTTTAGAGTGATGAAAAGTAGCTAACTGTTCTCTCATGACAGAGAGAAGCAGCTAAAGGAGTTACTAACTTAGGAAGTTATTTCTTATTTTGGGCAGTGCTTTAAATTTAACTGAAGCAATCGCACATGGGTAGGGCTCGGGCTTAAAATTCATGCCTGTGCAAGGCTCTATAGTATACTACAGTCATGTCCGCACAAACATTACAGTGAATACTACAGTAAAGTTCTCAAAGACAGTACAGTGAATGTTATAGTAGACTCGGTCTCAACATTTTAAGTCTTTACTGAAGACTCATCTCTTCATTGGGTCATATGATTGAGTGTAGTCTGGCCCAGGAGTGTGAAGGTAAACGGAAAGGCTCTGGAGCAACGAACCGCCCTTGCTGTCTCTGCCTGGCCGGTTCCCCTCTCGCCACTGGGATTCTCTGCCTCTAACCCTATTACAGGGGCTGAGTCACTGGCTTACTGGTGCTCTTTCATGCCGTCCCTAGGAGGGGTGCGGTACTTGAGTGGGTTGAGTCACTGACGTGATCTTCCTGTCTGGGTTGGCGCCCCCCCTTGGGTTGTGCCATGGCGGAGATCTTTGTGGGCTATACTCAGCCTTGTCTCAGGATGGTAAGTTGGTGGTTGAAGATATCCCTCTAGTGGTGTGGGGGCTGTGCTTTGGCAAAGTGGGTGGGGTTATATCCTTCCTGTTTGGCCCTGTCCAAGAGTATCATCGGATGTGGCCATAGTGTCTCCTGACCCCTCCTGTCTCAGCCTCCAGTATTTATGCTGCAGTAGTTTGTGTCGGGGGGCTAGGGTCAGTTTGTTATATCTGGAGTACTTCTCCTGTCTTATCCGGTGTCCTGTGTGAATTTAAGTATGCTCTCTCTAATTTTCTCTTTCTCTCTTTCGGAGGACCTGAGCCCTAGGACCATGCCTCAGGACTACCTGGCATGATGACTCCTTGCTGTCCAGAGTCCACCTGGCCGTGCTGCTGCTCCAGTTTCAACTGTTCTGCCTGCGGCTATGGAACCCTGACCTGTTCGCCGGACGTGCTACCTGTCCCAGACCTGCTGTTTTCAACTCTCTAGAGACAGCAGGAGCGGTAGAGATACTCTTAATGATCGGCTATGAAAAGCCAACTGACATTTACTCCTGAGGTGCTGAGCTGTTGCACCCTTGACAACTACTGTGATTATTATTATTTGACCATGCTGGTCATTTATGAACATTTGAACATATTGGCCATGTTCTGTTATAATCTCCACACAGCACAGCCAGAAGAGGACTGGCCACCCCCCATAGCCTGGTTCCTCTCTAGGTTTCTTCCTAGATTTTGGCCTTTTCTAGGGAGTTTTTCCAAGCCACTGTGCTTCTACACCTGCATTGCTTGCTGTTTGGGGTTTTAGGCTGGGTTTCTGTACAGCACTTTGAGATGTCAGCTGATGTAAGAAGGGCTATATAAATACATTTGATTTGATATAGTATACTACAGTCATGTCTGCAAAAACACTACACTGAATACTATAGTTTACTTCAGTCATGTCCGCAAAAACACTAGTCAATGCTATAGTATACTACAGTCAAAACACTATAGTTTATAAATATAGTAATAATAAAGTATTTATAACATAGTATGCTATACTGCTTTTTCATGTGAGTTAGTTGTAAATGTGTAACATTGGATGTTTGAACCAGGACCAGAATATAAATACTAAATGCATTGTATCCACATTTGTGGTTGTATTGTGTTTTTAAATAGTTAAATAAAATCAATCAATCAAGGGATTGAGTAAATGATTCTACAGTATGCTACAACACTACATGATCGAAGGGGAACCTAAGAGGAAATCCCTGGCATGAGCGCCCCAAGACCAGCACGTTCAAACCAGCATTGCCAAAGCAAGCAGCTAGCAGTAAAGCTAGCTAGCAGTCCAATCAATCTACATTTTTCTAAAGTAAGCATTACCTGATCGAGGGATATTACAGTGTATAGTATACAATTCTACAGTATACCAAAAAATATTATAGTAGGCACTACACGATGGAGGGATGCTACAGTGTGTAGTATAGAATTCTACAGTATTCTTTATTAAGCTGTAGTATTTGTGTTATGTAGGAGAGCTAGGCCCACACATGAGTAGGGGAAGTGGAACTGCAAGATTGAGAGATTTAAATCCAACAAGATGTTTTAAAACTTTTCACCTGTGGTTTAGCTAGAGGCAGCCAATAAAATGCAGCTGGAATTTAAATGTTTACATTCTAGTACAATTGGAAACATTTGGGGGCTCGTAAGTATTGGAACATTTGAAAAATGTTGGGGCTCTTAGGTAAGCATTTTACTGAATAGCTGTTGTATTCGACGCATGTGACTAATATTTGACATGTTATTTTATTTGATTGATTTGAACACATCACTAGTGGCTTGTACCCCAACCCCAGTGGCTTGCACCCCAACCCCAGTGGCTTGCACCCCAACCCCAGTGGCTTGCACCCCAACCCCAGTGGCTTGCACCCCAACCCCAGTGGCTTGCACCCCAACCCCAGTGGCTTGCACCCCAACCCCAGTGGCTTGCACCCCAACCCCAGTGGCTTGCACCCCAACCCCAGTGGCTTGCACCCCAACCCCAGTGGCTTGCACCCCAATCCCAGTGGCTTGCACCCCAACCCCAGTGGCTTGCACCCCAATCCTCAAAATGTCCAGCAACACATTTCTCAATAACAGTAGGGTCAGGCCAGGGAAACATTTGCTTTATTAAAGGCTATGCTATAAGAAGACCATTACATCTTTGCCAATGGCTCTCAAATGCTGTACCGGCTCACGTCAAGCTCCTCCCGGTTCTTTGGTATACCACATAACACATGTCCTTTTCTGTTCATTCACTCAGAATTGAGAGGATGTTGTGTACCTTGTGGTGAGGTGTACTGTTGCTTCTCTTGCATTTGCTCCCACTGGTTTGACATTCAAGATTGTTCAATTATGTATGAACGGCAAGCAATATCCTTTACTATCAGGCCCCAATGTAACATATTTCATCTTCGAGGGCTTGCAAAGCACAATCATACCCTCTGCGTTATTAGGACATATTAAAATGATTCAGAACACACCATCAGAAGATGTGCGTGGGTTGGAGTCTGGGTCCGAAGTGAGAGCATTGTATTGCATGACTGGTGGTGAGGTACGGGTGTGGCATAACTTAGTCCATCTGGGATGATGAGTCCTGCTTGTTGCAGTCAGTTGTTTACATTTCTTTGCGGAAATGCTCTCTGAGATAAAAAAAAATATAGTGTAAAACAACTTGGAGCATTATGAAACAATGACATTAAAGGTAAAATCTGGAAATCTGTTCAGTGGTAATTTAAACAGTATAGCCATTGTTATGTTACACAGTAGTTATTATGAAACAGCAATTGCTTTAAAGGTGATCTGGGACTCTGTTCAATGGTCATTTACATTCTTGATATTCACCTATTGATTCTTGAAGAATAACCTTTCCCAGCCATATCCTTCAGCTGTATACCAAAACTAGTGGTGGTCCTAAGTGCCATTTTCCAGATTTTAGCTTTAAAGTTAGCGACCACACAGAGTTATATAACACTCAATTAAACTAAACAGCTTGCTTTGAACTTGACTGAAGGTTAGCAATGTGTGTAAGATTGTTAATTATATGACATTGTAACAACATTGAGATATGGGGCCCTCACAACAGCTTTCCCCATGGAAATTATTAATAATTAACAATTGTCTTTTCATGTACTGACTGACATTGCTCCATGATGACATGGGTCTTCCTACAATGTATTGTAAAATAAAAATATTTTTAGTCAAGAAAACAGATGCTTGAGAATTATTGGAAAGTCAAGTTGGCATCTAATGCTTTCCACGTTCAGTTTGAATACATTGTATGCACTTTTGTGACTAGGTTCTACACCCTATACTCAGGCTAACAATGAGAAAACACAGTTGAGCAGAGAAAAGACATCTCAAACAGCATGTTTACCCTTCACACAACATGCGGGGATAAAAAATGAATGAACATTCCATCCATTATTTCAACCACCAAATGGCAAAATCCTACTAATGCTTGGAGTATCCGTCTGGGTTAAGATAAATAAATCAAAAACGCACTTCAGCATTTCCTGGCCTTTTTCTGTGGAAGATGATGATGCCGTGTTTGTGGCCAAGGAGCATCCTGTTCTCGAAAACTTGATGAGCTCTCTAAACATAAATATATAAATAAGAACTTTTCAATTAGGCTTCACATCTTTTCTGTTAATTCAAATGATTTTGGCACTTTTCCGGGGGAAGTGCATGTAATATTTACGTTACTTTCACTCTTTCTATGCCCTTCTGTCCCAGGAGATTTATTCCCTCTCTGAAATGTTCTAATTTGCTAACCAAGTGATGTCAGATGTGATTTTGGTGCAAAGTCAGTAATTATATGTAACATCACTCCGATGTGGGGAGAAAAAAAAACGTAAAAAATTTAGCAACACAAGACAAATGGAAAAATGCGTGCGGAAAACAAGGAAAAGAAGCACTACATTCACAGTGTTTACATTAATAATACATGATTTTCCCTGACTAACAACTCTATTCCCCCCTCTTTCTGCCACACGTGTACGTCCCCCATGCTGTTATTTTTAGAGATGTGTGAAAATGGTTGTGTTGGTTTCCTTTGTCCCTTAGATGGAGGAGTCATCCAGATTGGCTTAAGTGTTCAAACCTCCTCTTGTCTTATACCGGAAAACTAATTTGGGGGGCATTTCCCTACAGCTGTCCACTTTCTATTAAATCATCTCCAGCACTGCCTGTCCAAAACATGCCCTGTACATTGTTCTCAAATGGAGTTGTTGTTCTCTCTCTCTCTCTCGCTCGCTCTCTCTCTCTCTCTCTCTCTCTGGGAATGAGTGTTGTTGGGCAAGGCACAATAAGAGAATAAGAGAATGAAATAAAACTAGAAACTTCTGAAAAACATTCATCATCTGTGTGATACATTTTAATATGGCCCCCTTGGAAAACAAAATGTCAACTTCAAAATGTGCACACACATAACATCTCCCCATACCAGTCTTGCCTCAAACCACTCCCAAATGAATATGGTCTGTACCATTGTGGTTCACCGACACCATCCTCTCTGTATCAAACTAGACTTGTCTTGTACACCTGTTGTAGCTGCAGTAAGTTAATGCTGGCCCATTCCTTTGTGTGTGAATGAAATTGTATGTGAATTGGTTGAACAATTTTATTTTAAATCTTCCTTGCAACAAACCATTGGCCAATGTCATTATGGACAACAATAACTGGTTCTTAATTAACCCACTTGGTTAAGTCAAGATTAAACAAATAATATATTCTAAAGCAATACCATTAAAAGGGCCATAACATGGAAAGATTGTATATAGTTTGTACACCCAATTGCTACTAGCTAGTAGCCTCAGGATACTGTTGACCTGCTTGACATTATTGGCCACACTTGAACCAACCAGTAAACAACTTTGCATCGTTTTACCACATTTCTCATAGCTACTGTTACACAGTAATTATACTTGGAATCATTATGTGTTATAAAGTTTACTGACCCTGTGTAAATGTATATTTACCATGCTGGAACAGTTAATGAAATATATTTTAATTACAGCCTCTCTTAAGGGTTGAGGATCTAAAGGGCTCGATACTTTGTTTTGACTTTCTGGTTGATTGAAGTGTGCACATCCACTATTGTGAGATAAAACGCTAATATCTTAAATGAAGAAGTGCCAACTGCTTGCAACTGAAGTCGATGCTATTTTCTCCAAACTCTGAAACATGAGCGGCGCCTGCAGCAAAATAATAACTTAACATACGATGAATCAATGAAACAATAGAGTCCTTTTCCGCTGTTTGTTTTTTGGTTGGCTGGGCGTTTTTCAAGCTTCACTCATTGAAAGTGGCCTGACTACTCAAGGTAACAATTGTAGCTGAGTTTCTTACTTGGTTTGTATAATGCAGTCTCTGGCAGCCTCTGTTATTGTATTAGGGTACATTAGTACTGAAATGCGCAGTAACTTAAAAATGCTAATGTGAAAAAAAATTGTAATGTATTAAATTAATGGTCTCTTTTGCCTGAGGGCAAAAATGAAAAGGGACCCCCAATGAGTTCATTTTTCACGGCTTTGGTTATGCATTCAACAGTCTAATTGAATTTCAATGTAAGTTTTACAAAGTCTTTATTACACTGACTCTTGATGTAAATTGCATGTGATCTATCTGGGGACCCTCACCCATTAAGTCATTTAATTATGACATGCACTTTCTACGCACCTCATGCTTTTATGCTTATTCCTCTTCATCTAAATTGTCAGTTTTGTCTATTATTGGCACTGTTTATGGGCATAGAGCAAAGTACTCAGCATATACGGAGGCAACATTTGTGAGAACATCTCCCTAAAAGGAGTAATTGGGTGTCTAGCTCCTGAAACGGACAGCACTAGACATACTGGGGTACATGCACAAGTAACAGGGTTTGGTGAGGCATAGACAGATACCTGTACAAGGCATATTTTAGTCTGGAAATGTATCAGATTTAGTGAGGCAACATTTATGACGAACTAACAAATTTAAGCTAGTGAAAAAATATAATTTCTGTACAACAATATTTTGTTCCATTCAAAGTTAAGCGATTACTTCTCACCGTTGTTGCTGGTGCAGTACATACAGATTTATTTAAGACTCGATTTGAAATCTTCTATTTCCCATCTTGTCATTTTCGCAGGGTATGTACCCAATGCAAGTTAAATTCAGACTCAATGGTTGTGGTGCAGATGTAGGATCTTAATTTGATCACTCTTTTGTTGCTGAGAATGTTCCTGCACAGCAGGAAATGCACATTTGTAGTGTATTTGAGTTTTAAAAAGGCTTTTGAAGTTGGTAATTTCCACTTGAGTTGATTTTCCATAACGAAAAATGTATCAACCCCTACAAAAATGTAAATTAACTATAATACACATAATAATTCAAATGTCCTCTTGCTGCAGGATTATTTTCCTGCTGTAGCAAACTAGCTCAAATATATATAGGGGTTCTTAATTTGACCCCGTTTGCTACAGCAGGAAAATACAGTATATATACAGTACCAGTCAAAAGTTTGGACACACCTACTAATTCAAGGGTTTTTCTTAATTTTGTTCTATTTTCTACATTGTAGAATAATAGTGAAGACATCAAAACCATGAAATAACACATACGGAATCATGTAATAACCAAAAAAGTGTTAAATCAAAATATATTTTATATTTGAGATTCTTCAAATATAGCCACCCTTTGCCTTGATGACAGCTTTACACACTCTTGGTATCCTCTCAACCAACTTCATGCACCTGGAATGCATTTCAATTAACAGGTGTTCCTTGTTAAACATTAATTTGTGGAATTTATTTCCTTCTTAATGCGTTTTAGCCAATCAGTTGTGACAAGGTAGGGGTGGTATACAGAAGATAGCTCTATTTGCTAAAAGACCAAGTCCATATTATGTCAAGAACAGCTCAAATAAGCAAAGAGAAATGAGAGTCCATCATTACTTTAAGACATAAAGGTCAGTCGATCCGGAAAAGTTTCTTCAAGTGCAGTCACAAAAACATCAAGCTCTACGATGAAACTATCTCTCGTGAGGGCCGCCACAGGAAATTAGATGTTTGACGAGCAGGTGTTTGACGAGCAGGTGTCCACATACTTTTAGTCATGTAGTGTATATACATATCCTGATATGCCACACTGTCACATCAATAAAATAATAAATTGGATAAAAGGACCTCCTAAATGTGATTTCTTTGACCAATGATGAAGTTACAGTAGCAACTTAATTGTGAGCAGGGTTGGCCCCACATCTCTTTAGGATGCAATACCAATGTGCACAAGTTGGCTTCTGTATTCCAGTGAACTGGGAGAAAAGTCACAGCCCTGTGGCCTTAGTTATAACCGTTGCATAAATTTCACACTTAATATGGGACCTATACATATGGGGAATTGTGGGGCCTATACACTAGTGACTGCATCGAAGTGAAACAACGGCTTCCCATTCTTTTTCAATGGGCGAGGGAGCTGAACAGGGCAGGACCAATGTTGGGCAAAGCATAACTTAAAGCAAATCTTGTCCAATATCGCAGCGAGAGTAACCAATCAAAGCTCATCATAGCTTCCAACCCCTACAGGATTGGTTGACAATGGCCTTTGATACCTAGCACTACCTAGCATGCTTGCTAGCGCCCACATGAAGGCGAAGCTACTCTGGCTAGGCGAGTTTCCACTATATTTATTATGCAATGATTATGAAAATAAAATAAATAATAGGAAATAGATTCCTATGTATAATTATTTTAGATTCCAAGAACAGAAAACATAGATTTTCGCTCTCCTCACTAAAGGCAAATGGCTACATCTTCTTATTATGTTTTCCTATTATATTTTTAGGAAAGCGTGTCATTATATCCCCCATTTAGAAAAATAGCCTAATTTTGATACCTTCTGGAGACAAAGTTTCTATTATAAGGAGGATGGCATCCACCCAAATCATTTGGGTTCCTGGATCCCTTCACAGCTTTATAAGGACATGTTGAGACAATGACTTATCAATGACCCAAGTCCAGCTCATTTAATCCCTACCATTGTGTTGCTGAGTTGTCATAATGCTTCAGCAAATCTACATTATCCCAGGGGAGTTGGAAGACACTATGTAAGTAACCTAATTTATATCCCTCTTACTGCCCCAAATGCCTCTGCAGTTTTTACAGCTATTGTATGCAGTAATCATATGCCTATGAACCAGAGTTATACTGTTAGCACTGAGGTGGTGTGCCCTAGGAGGAAGTCCACTGTGTGCAGCTCACTCTGCACTAACATAAATAACCTGAGCATCTCTACTTCCGCTAAGCTTCCCAGTAAAGCAATGAAAACAATAATGCATCCCAGAAAAGTGTTAAAAAATAGCCCACGTTAATAGTCCAGGTTCATGAAATCAATAATTTGCTAGTAACAGATGACATTCATATCTGACAATCTCTGAAACTCACTTAGATAGTAGCTTTTATGATACAGGGGTAGCAATACATGATTATAAGATCAACAGAAAATACAGAAATGCCGAAGGTGGAGGTGTGGCTGTTTACATCCGGAGCCACATTCCTGTAAAGCTTAGATATGATCTCCTGTTAAATACTGTTGAAGTAATATGGCTACAGGTTCATTTGCTTCACTTAAAGCCCATTCTGGAGGGAAGCTGCTATAGACCACCAAGTGCTAACAGTCAGTATCTGAATAACATGTGTGAAATGCTTGATAATGTATGTGATATCAATAGAGAGGTATATTTCCTGGTTGATTTAAATATTGTATGGCTTTCATCAGGCTGCCCACTAAAGAGAAAGCCTGCAACCTGGTTCAGGTTATCAATCAACCTACAGTGCCTTGCAAAAGTATTCACCCCCTTGGCATTTTTCCTATTTTGTTGCCTTACAACCTGGAATTCAAATTTATTTTTTGGGGTGTGTGTATCATTTGATTTACACAAACACCTTTTGCAGCAATTACTGCTGCAAGTCTCTTGTCTCTTGGCATATGTCTCTATAAGTTTGGCACATCTAGCCACTGGGATTTTTGCCCATTCTTCAATGCAAAACTACTCCAGCTCCTTCAAGTTTGATGGGTTCCTGCTTTTGTACAACCATCTTTTCTCAATTGGATTGAAGTCTGGGCTTTGACTAGGCCATTCCAAGACATTTAAATGTTCCCCCTTAAACCACTCACGTGCTGCTTTAGCAGTATGCTTAGGGTCATTGTCCTGCTGGTGAACCTCCATCCCAGTCTCAAATCTCTGGAAGACTGAAACAGGTTTCCCTTAAAAATGTCCCTGTATTTAGCACCATCCATCATTCCTTCAATTCTGACCACTTTTCCAGTCCCTGCCGATGAAAAACATCCCCACAGCATGATGCTGCCACCACCATGCTTCATTGTGGGTAGGTGTTGGGTTTGTGCCAGACAAATCACCCCGAGAACTCTCATCACCCCGAGAACACCAAAAAGAACATCAAAAAGCTACATTTTAGTCTCATCTGACCAGAGTGCCTTCTTCCATATGTTTGGGGAGTCTCCCACATGCCTTTTGGCGAACACCAAAGCGTGTTTGCTTGTTTTTCTGGCCACTCTTCCGTAAAGCCCAGCTCTGTGGAGTGTACGGCTTGAAGTGGTCCTATGGACAGATACTCTAATCTTCGCTGTGGAGCTTTGCAGCTCCTTCAGGGTTATCATTGGTCTCTTTGTTGCCTCTCTGATTAATGCCCTCCTTGCCTGGGCCGTGAGTTTTGGTGGGCGGCCCTCTCTTGGAAGGTTTGTTGTGGTGCCATATTCTTTCCATTTTTTAATAATGGATTTAATGGTGCTCCGTGGGATGTTCAAAGTTTCGGATATTTTTTATAACCCAACCCTGATCTGTACTTCTCCACAATTTTGTCCCTGACCTGTTTGGAGAGCTCCTTGATTTTCATGGTGCCGCTTGCTTGGTGGTGCCCCTTGCTTAGTGGTGTTGCAGACTCTTGGGCTGTCACGGTCGTCATATGGAGGAGACCAAGGCGCAGCGTTGTAAGCGTACATACTTCTTTAATGAAAGAAAGAACACTGAACAAACTATACAACAAACCGAACTGTGAAAATGGCTAGTGCAGACAGGAAACTAAACATAGAATAAGAACCCACAAAAACCCTAGACAAAATGGCTACCTAAATATGGTCCCCAATCAGAGACAACGATAAACAGCTGCCTCTGATTGAGAACCAATCTAGGCAACCATAGACGTATAAACACCTAGATATACAACAACCCCTAGACAATACAAAAACTAAACAAACCCCCCTCGTCACACCCTGACCTAACCAAAATAATAAAGAAAACAAAGATAACTAAGGTCAGGGCGTGACAGGGGCCTTTCAGAACAGGTGTATATATACTGAGATCGTGTGACAGATCATGTGACCCTTAGATTGCACACAGGTGGACTTTATTTAATTAATTATGTGACTTCTGAAGATAATTGGTTGCACCAGATCTTATTCAGGGGCTTCATAGCAAAGGGGATGAATACATATGCACGCACCACTTTTCAGTTTTTATTTTTTTTATTTTTTTGAAACAAGTATATATTTTTTTCATTTCACTTCAGCAATTTGGACTATTTTGTGTATGTCCATGACATGAAATCCAAATAAAAATCCATTTAAATTACAGGTTGTAATGCAACAAAATAGGAAAACTGCCAAGGGGGTGAATACTTTTGCAAGGCACTGTACCAGCGTAGTTAGCGCGCACTGCGCCCGGCCCGCCACAGGAGTCGCTGGCGCGTGATGAGACAAGGTTATCCCTACCGGCCAACCCCTCCCTAACCCGGACGACGCTAGGCCAATTGTGCGTCGCCCCACGGACCTCCCGGTCGCGTCCGGTTACGACAGAGCGTGGGCGCGAACCCAGAGTCTCTGGTAGCACAGCTGGCGCTGCAATACAGTGCCCTTAACCCGGGAGGCCCTAACTTTTTGAGGATATGAGGACCCATGACAAATATTTTCAGTCTCCTGGGGGGGAATAGGCGTTGTCGAGCCCTCTTCATGACTGTCTTGGTGTGTTTGAACCATAATAGTTTGTTGGTGATGTGGACACCAAAGAACTTGAAGCTCTCAACCTGCTCCACTACAGCCCCGTCGATGAGAATTGGGGTGTGCTCGGCCCTCCTTTTCCTGTAGTCCACAATCATCTCCTTTGTATTGATTACTTTGGGGGAGAGGTTGTCATCCTGGCACCACACTGCCAGGGTCCTTAGCTTAGTGATGAGCTTTGGAGGGCACTATGGTGTTGAACACTAAGCTGTCGTCAAAGAATAGCATTCTCACATAGGTGTTATTTTTGTCCAGTTGGGAAAGGGCAGTGTGGAGTGCAATAGAGATTGCATCATCGGTGGATCTTTTAGGGCGGTATGCAAATTGGAGTGGGTTTAGGGTTTCTGGGATAATGGTGTTGATGTGAGCCACGACCAGCCTTTTTAAGCACTTCATGGCTACAGACGTGAGTGCTACGAGTTGGTAGTCATTTAGGCAGGTCACCTTGTTGTTCTTGGGCACAGGAAATATAGTGGTCTGTTTGAAACATGTTGGTATTACAGACTCGGTCAGGGACAGGATGAAAATGTTAGTGAAGAGCATGCTCCGACTACACATCCTGGTAATCTATCTGGCCCTTTGGCCTTGTGAATGCTAACCTGTTTCAAGGTCTTACTCGGACATTGGCTACGGAGAGCGTGATCACACAGTCACCCGGAACACCTGATGCTCTCATGCATACTTCAGCATTGCTTGCCTCGACGCGAGCATAAAAGTAATTTAGCTAATCTGGTAGGCTCTTGTCACTGGGCAACTTGCGGCTGTGCTTCCCTTTGTAGTCCGTAATAGTTTTCAAGCCCTGCCACATCCGACGAGTGTCAGACCGGGTGTAGTACGATTCAATCTTAGTCCTGTATTGACACGTTGCTTGTTTGATGGTTCGTCGGAGGGCATAGCGTAAGTGTCTGTCATTAAGAAAATTACTGTAAAATCTGTTAAATCCTCGTGGATTGTTGAGGAATTTAAAAGTGGTATGGTTGAGAGGGATTAGGCAATAAAAATGGCAAATAGGTCTGGCAAACGTACTGCAAATTGAGAAGTCATGTGACTAAACTGAATAAAAAGAAGAAGAAACTACACTATGAAACAAAGATAAAAGACAAAGAATTATAGTAAAAGCCTTTGGAGCACCTTAAATGACATTTTGGGCAAAAAGGCAAACTCCGCTCCATCATTCATTGAATCAGATGGCTCATTCATCATAAAACCCACTGATATTGCCAACTACTTTAATAATATTTTAATTGGCAAGATTAGCAAACTTAAGGCATGACATTGCCAGCAACAAACGTTGACACTACACATCCAAGTACAGTGCCTTGCGAAAGTATTCGGCCCCCTTGAACTTTGCGACCTTTTGCCACATTTCAGGCTTCAAACATAAAGATATAAAACTGTATTTTTTTGTGAAGAATCAACAAGTGGGACACAATCATGAAGTGGAACGACATTTATTGGATATTTCAAACTTTTTTTAACAAATCAAAAACTGAAAAATTGGGCGTGCAAAATTATTCAGCCCCCTTAAGTTAATACTTTGTAGCGCCACCTTTTGCTGCGATTACAGCTGTAAGTCGCTTGGGGTATGTCTCTATCAGTTTTGCACATCGAGAGACTGAAATTTTTTCCCATTCCTCCTTGCAAAACAGCTCGAGCGCAGTGAGGTTGGATGGAGAGCATTTGTGAACAGCAGTTTTCAGTTTTTTCCACAGATTCCCGATTGGATTCAGGTCTGGACTTTGACTTGGCCATTCTAACACCTGGATATGTTTATTTTTGAACCATTCCATTGTAGATTTTGCTTTATGTTTTGGATCATTGTCTTGTTGGAAGACAAATCTCCGTCCCAGTCTCAGGTCTTTTGCAGACTCCATCAGGTTTTCTTCCAGAATGGTCCTGTATTTGGCTCCATCCATCTTCCCATCAATTTTAACCATCTTCCCTGTCCCTGCTGAAGAAAAGCAGGCCCAAACCATGATGCTGCCACCACCATGTTTGACAGTGGGGATGGTGTGTTCAGCTGTGTTGCTTTTACGCCAAACATAACGTTTTGCATTGTTGCCAAAAAGTTCAATTTTGGTTTCATCTGACCAGAGCACCTTCTTCCACATGTTTGGTGTGTCTCCCAGGTGGCTTGTGGCAAACTTTAAACAACACTTTTTATGGATATCTTTAAGAAATGGCTTTCTTCTTGCCACTCTTCCATAAAGGCCAGATTTGTGCAATATACGACTGATTGTTGTCCTATGGACAGAGTCTCCCACCTCAGCTGTAGATCTCTGCAGTTCATCCAGAGTGATCATGGGCCTCTTGGCTGCATCTCTGATCAGTCTTCATCTTGTATGAGCTGAAAGTTTAGAGGGACGGCCAGGTCTTGGTAGATTTGCAGTGGTCTGATACTCCTTCCATTTCAATATTATCGCTTGCACAGTGCTCCTTGGGATGTTTAAAGCTTGGGAAATCTTTTTGTATCCAAATCCGGCTTTAAACTTCTTCACAACAGTATCTCGGACCTGCCTGGTGTGTTCCTTGTTCTTCATGATGCTCTCTGCGCTTTTAACGGACCTCTGAGACTATCACAGTGCAGGTGCATTTATACGGAGACTTGATTACACACAGGTGGATTGTATTTATCATCATTAGTCATTTAGGTCAACATTGGATCATTCAGAGATCCTCACTGAACTTCTGGAGAGAGTTTGCTGCACTGAAAGTAAAGGGGCTGAATAATTTTGCACGCCCAATTTTTCAGTTTTTGATTTGTTAAAAAAGTTTGAAATATCCAATAAATGTCGTTCCACTTCATGATTGTGTCCCACTTGTTGTTGATTCTTCACAAAAAAATACAGTTTTATATCTTTATGTTTGAAGCCTGAAATGTGGCAAAAGGTCGCAAAGTTCAAGGGGGCCGAATACTTTCGCAAGGCACTGTATATCTGACCAAATTATGAAAGACAAGCATTGTAATTTAAAATTCTGTGAAGTAAGTGTGGAAGAGGTGAAAAAATGATTGCTGTCTGTCAACAATGACAAGCCACCAGGGTCTGACAACTTGGATGGATAATGACTGAGGATAATATCGGAAGATATTGCCACTCCTATTTGCCATCTTCAATTTAAGCCTACTAGAAAGTGTGTGCCCTCAGGTCTGGAGAGAAGCAGAAGTCATTCCGCTACCTAAGAATAGTAAAGCCCCCTTTACTGGCTCAAATAGCCGATCAATCAGCCTGTTACCCACCCTTAGTAAACTTTTGGAAAAAAAATTGACCAGATACAATGCTATTTTACAGTAAACAAATTGACAACAGCATTTCAGCATGCTTATAGGGAAGGACATTCAACAAGCACAATAACTTACACAAATGACTGATGATTGGCTGAGAGAAATTGATGATAAAAAGATTGTGGGTGCTGTGTTGTTAGACTTCAGTGCTGCTTTTGACATTATCGAACATAGTCTGTTGCTGGAAAAACGTATGTGTTATGGCTTTACATCTCCTGCTATATTGTGGATAAAAAGTTCCCTGTTTAACAAAACACAGAGGTTGTTCTTTAATGAAAGCCTCTCCAACAAAATCCAGGTTGAATCAGGAATTTCCCAGTGCAGCTTTCTAGGCCCCTTTCTTTTTCAAATCTTTACTAACAACATGCCACTGGGTTTGAGTAAAGCCAGTATGTCTATGTATGCGAATGACTCAACACTATGCACCTCTCTGATTTAACAAAGATCTGCAGTTATTCAGAATGATAAGGAATAAGTTAGTCCTAAATATCTCAAAAATGTAAATCATTGTGTTTGGGACAAATCATTCACTAAACCTCAACTAAATATTGTAATGAACAATGTGGAAATTGAGGAGACTAAACTGCTTGGAGTAACCCTGGATTGTAAATAGACATGGTCAAAACATATTGATACAACAGTAGCTCGGATGGGGAGAAGTCTGTCCATAATAAAGCGTTACTCTGCATTCTCAACAGCACTATCAACAAGGCAGGTCCTACAGGCCCTAGTTTTGTTGCACCTGAATTACTGTTCAACCGTGTGGTCAGGTGCCACAAAGAGGGACTTAGTAAAATTGCAATTGGCTCCGAACGGGGCAGCACTGTTGTTGGATGTACGCAGAGAGCTAGCATTAATAATATGCATGTCAATCTCTCCTGGCTCAAAGTGGAGGAGAGATTGACTTCATCACCACTTGTATTTGTGAGAGGTATTGACATGTTGAATGCACTTAGCTGTCTGTTTGAACTACTGCCACACAGCTCAGGCACCCATGCATACCACACAAGATCTGCCACCAGAGGTCTCTTCACAGTCCCCAAGTCCAGAACAGACTATGGGGGGTGCACAGTACTACGTAGAGCCATGACTACATGGAACTCTATTCCACATCAAGTAACTCCTGCAAGCAGTAGAATTAGATTGGAAAAATATATATAAAAATACACCTTATGGAACAGCGTGGATTGTGCAACAACACAAACATAGGCACAGACACATGGATACAAACACAAGATAACATTATACTCACACACAAACAATATACTCACACACTATACACACACATACACAAGGATTTTGTGTTTTAGATATGTGGTCGTAGATTACGGGCCTGAGTGCACACACTTCATATGTTGTGAAATCTTCATATGTTGTGAGTATATTGTAATGTTTTCAAAAATGTATAACTGCCTTCATTTTGCTGGACCCCAGGAAGAGTAGCTGCTACCTTTTCAGATTCACAGATTCATAATAAATACAAATACAAATACGCCAAGTTCAGTTTTTATATTTATATTTAGAAACGAGGCCCATAGAACATGCGTGTTAGAACCAGGGTTGTGTTCCTAAGGCACCAAATGGACGTAAACAGACTGAAACATGGAGGGTCTCCATGGACTTGTTTAAAAAAAAACACAAATTTGAGCTTTCTTACAAAATGTGTTAAAACGTTTGACGTTGCATTACCAAATGAATAACCATCTCCTCTTAGAGCACCTGCCCAAGAAAGATGCAAGAGTCAGAGTACACCGCTATCTACAGTGAAGAGAAATGGGACAGTCACTGGCTCCTCTGTCTCCACCTAGTGTCTTGGCCAGTCTCCACACTACAGCTCTCACAACGCTGTCATGGAAACATTACAGAAAATAACATTCCCATTGCATGAAACAAAATGAAACTGTATTCCTAACCTCAAACATGCTATCTCGCTGTGAAGGATAAGTGGTGTCTTTGACTTTTCCCTGAAACCCAGCAGCTAGTTAGAATATGGCTAAATAGGGTTCAAAGCATTTTAGTTTCCCATTACCTAAATTAAAATAACAAGAAAACTAAATGTGTGCATGCGGAAAGGAAAGAACAGCTCTTAAGCCCTATAGGCCTGCTGTTATGGGTCTGGTCCTGATGCTTGTTCTGGTGAACCCTGCCTGTGTGTGCGTGACACTGCACAATGTCAGGGAGGTCCCTACTTGGACATTGGCCAGGCCTGCAGCCCAGATGAGAAATTGAGGAAGGGGCTACATTTCTGCGATATCCTGTCTATGCTCACCATCTGATTACAGTATACATCAGGGCTGACGTGGTGTGTGTGTGTGTGTGTGTGTGTGTGTGTGTGTGTGTGTGTGTGTGTGTGTGTGTGTGTGTGTGTGTGTGTGTGTGTGTGTGTGTGTGTGTGTGTGTGTGTGTGTGTGTGTGTGTGTGTGTGTGTGTGTGCGGTGACGTGGGCTAACGACACACAGGTTAACACGATGCTCGAAAAGCCCTTGAAACTCAAACTCAGAACTGTTTTGATAATGTGATAAACAAATGCTTTGGCAGCCTCCGCTTGTGCCTCCGTTGCTTCTGTTGAGCTGGAATGCTCTCTGCCCTCCCTCCCCAAGAACCCCCTTCCACTCCCCACACACCACCCTTTCTCTATGAAGCCTGCTGCCAACAGCGCGTGCCTCTTCTCTCTCTCATTAACCGCGACTGTCAGATCCTCCAGATGACGAGCAATTAAACCAGATAATAAACGCTCGCCATCAATTCCTGTTTGTTGTTGATGTTGCTCTCGTTGTTGTTGTTGTTGTCGAGCTGGGGGCTCCTCTCCTGCCACCTTAGCGCTAACTAGTACTTCGGTAACGCACAGGGTAGTAACAACGAGTCTCTCGTTTCAAATCTTTGCCAACACTAAAAAGGCCCCTAACTGCTCTGTGTATGGCAACAACAGGCAGATAATAAGACACAGTGAATGTTAACAATTAGATCGTAATCAGACGCAGCTCCGGAGGCTGCTCTTTTATCCCCGGGCTTCACAGAAAGGCAAGCAAAGATAAAATACTACTTCATGGTGTCTCTTCTTGGCTTCTAAAAAGCCCCAGTAATCTTGCTCAGCGTTGCTCGCTTAGACAACATGCTGTAAAGACTCCTGTGTTTGCTCTCGTATTAGAAGTGATAAGGCAGCAGCTCTTGTCTGGGTTCTAACGGGCGTCTCCCTCAGCGATGAGGAGATGACTCAGTGATACAGTGATTGAGAGAGGGATGATTTCCTTCTTGTCCATGTTTGCCCTGCTGTGTCCATGCTTGGTTTTTACAGTGAAAGCTGGCTGAAATTGAAATGAACAGCACATGGAGATGTAATTATTTGGGACATGATATTGAAGAGAATTTCGGGGATAGCTTGACCAGGACTCAAACCCAGGTCCCTGCGATTGTCAATCCAACACCTTAGCTATTACACGAAGAGGCTTGAACCTGTTGATGAGGTTGCTAGCTGTTGCAGACCTACTAAGGTTGCTACAATATCCTTTCAGACCCAAATCAAACCTCAACTCATTGGTCATTTAAGTGAACCCACAACCAAACATTGCCTTCAAACAGCACTTACATTTACTGCAATTTCAACAGTTCTTTACTTTCAGATTTTGAATTGTTGAAAAAAAGCTTTTGCACTAGAAAACAGAAAGGCCATTTAAATGATATCCTCTCTTGATCATTCATCGCAGCTGACCCTATGGTCGCACATACACATTGTTTATTATCCTACCCATGGTGCATTGTTACCAAAGGCAGAGCTGGAGAGATATTTTGTTGGCATGCTTGATTTTGATGGTTGGACAGGCTATAATAAACTATCTGCTCCTTGGTACTTTGAGACAATGCCCTTTCTTTCAACGGTTAGAAAAACACGTTTACAGCTGTAGGAGTTTCCTGACCCAATGGTAAAAAAATTAAGTATCAGATATTCCCATTACTAATCAGGGCAGAGTGGGCTGGAAAATATAGAATATGAAACTGGCCAAGTAAAAAAAAAAAAATGGAAAAAATGATCAGATTTCCCCTTCTCCTTGGAAAAGTGGATGTGTTGTTTTGAAACCATATTTATCTTGAAACACTGAAAACTAAACAAAATTGACAGTGGTTGGATTTATAGTCTTCTAGTCTTTTGTTTTCAGTGCTCAATGTTTGTGACTTTGTCATGGAAACGGGAGGACTATTTATGCTTACGGTACTTTTACAATAACGTCCCTTTCCTGACCAAACAACAAAGGAAATATTAGGTCAAGCCTCTTTCCCCTCTTCTAATGATCTGGTAAATCAGCATGCACACACACACACACACACGCACACACGCACGCACGCACGCACGCACACACACACACACACACACAACTAAATAGATTCTCTATTGCTATCGAAGTCATTCGAAAGGAGAGATTTACAGAGCAAATCAAATGTGACCATTCTTTATTACTCATACTGTATATCATCAATGATACTACTTAGGCCCATATAGTATTTGCGAAATCATCAACAGCTATTGTTTCAATTCAACCCAGAATTAAACTAAAAATAGACAATACAATAGGCATAGGGTTTCAAGCTCTGGCTGATTTAAAACGTAATGATATTTAGTGATATTCCATTGTGTTTGGTTGTCAACTCAACCAAATATCAACATATGGAGGATATGTATCTTCTGCTTGGATAGTTCCATCTGTGCCACTGACTTAGTCTGGCTTTAATTCCAGTTTGTCTACAAATTTGTAAAAATTCTACTAGCCTAATTTCAGTTCATGTGACAAAATGAACAAGTATAGTGTAGAGAGTTATTGTGTCATCTAAACCACTGCGAAATATATTTTCCAGAACCCCAAATATTGTATTTTCAGCTGTTTGAAGCAAAAACAAAACACACGTAGAACAGATCTGCCGCTTCTTAGACTTGCTTTCAATGAGAATGACAGATCTATAACTCACATTGCTATGTAAATTTGGTGGGGTCGCCCAAAAAGTTATATATAGCAGCTTTAAAGAATAGGACTAAATCAAATCAAACTTTGTTAAAGTGCATTTTAAAGTTTGATTTGATTTAGTCCTATTCTAGATTTTTGGTTAAGATGGAGACATGAATCCAACCGAAACTATTCATACCCCATTATTTATTCAACATTTAGTTGAATTCCATCCTGAATTCAAAATAGATTAAGTATAATTTTTTTCTCATAATGACAAAGTGAAACCATGTTTTTAGAAGTTTTAGCAAATTTATTAAAAATGAATTACAGAAATGTCTCATTTACTTAAGTATTCACACCCCTGAGTCAATACATGTTAGAATCACCTTCACCTTTGGCAGCGATTACAGCTGTGCGTCTTTCTGGGTAAGTCTCTAAGCGCTTTGCACACTTGGATTGTACAATATTTGCGCATTATTCTTTTCAAATTCTTCAAGCTCTGTCAAGTTGGTTGTTGATCATTGCTAGACAGCCATTTTCAAGTCTTGCCATAGGTTTTCAAGCCAATTTAAGTCCAACTGCAACTATGCCACTCAGGAACATTCAATGTTGTCTTGGTAAGCAACTTCAGTGTATATTTGGCCTTGTGTTTTCGGGCTATTGTCTGCTGAAAGGTGAATTTGTCTTCCAGTGTCTGTTGGAGAGCAGACTGAAAGAGGTTTTCCTCTAGGATTTTGCCTGTGCTTAGCTCTGTAACTGTTTTTTAACTGTTTAAGTCACTATAGGGCTCATGTTTAAATCCCTGAGTAGTTTCCTTCTTCTCGGGCAACTGAGTTAGGAAGGATGCCTGTATTATTTCACCTTTATTTAACCAGGTAGGCCAGTTGAGAACAAGTTCTCATTTACAACTGCGACCTGGCCAAGATAAAGCAAACAGTGCGACACAAACAACAACACTGAGTTACACATGGAATAAACAAATGTACATTCAACAACACAATAGAAAGTCTATATACAGTGTGTGCAAATGGCGTGAGGAAGTAAGGCAATAAATAGGCCATAGTAGGGAAGTAATTACAATTTAGCACATTAACACTGGAGTGACAGATGTGGAGATGATGATATGCAAGTAGAAATACTGATGTGCAAAAGAGCAAAAATATGGGAATGAGGTAGGTAGTTGGATTGGCTATTTACAGATGTAAATAGTGTAAAGCTGCAGCGATCGTTAAGCTGCTCTGACAGCTGATGCTTAAAGTTAGTGAGGGAGATATAAGTCTCAACTTCAGCGATATTTGCAATTTGTTCCAGTCATTGGCAGCAGAGAAGTAGAAGGAAAGGCGGCCAAAGCAGGTGTTGACTTTGGAGATAACCAGTGAGATATACCTGCTGGAGTGCGTGCTACGGGTGGGTGTTGTTATGGTGACCAGTGAGCTGAGATAAGGCAGAGCTTTACCTAGCATAGACTTATAGATGACCTGGAGACGAATATGTAGCAAGGGCCAGCCGACGAGAGCATACAGGTCTCAGTGGTGGGTGGTATATGAGGCTTCGGTGACAAAACGGATGGCACTGTGATAGACTGCATCCAGTTTGCTGAGTAGAGTGTTGGAGGCTATTTTGTAAATGACATCGCCGAAGTTAAGGATCAGTAGGATAGTCAGTTTTACGAGGGTATGTTTGGCGGCGTGAGTGAAGGAGTCTTTGTTGCGAAATAGGAAGCCAATTCTAGATTTAATTTTGGATTGGAGATGTTTAATATGATTGGAAGGAGAGTTTACAGTCTAGCTAGACACCTATGTATTTGTAGTTGTCCTCATATTCTAAGTCAGAACTGTCCAGAGTAGTGATGCTTGTCGGGAGGGCGGGTGCGGGCAGCGATCGGTTGAAGAGTATGCATTTAGTTTTACTTGCGTTTAAGAGCAATTGGAGGCCACGGAAGGAGTGTTGTAAGGCACTGAAGCTCATTTGTAGGTTTGTTATCACAAAGAAGGGCCAGATGTATACAGAATGGTGTTGTCTGCGTAGAGGTGGATCAAGGAATCCCCCGCAGCAAGAGCGACATCGTTGATATATACAGAGAAAATAGTCGGCCCGAGAATTGAACCCTCTGGCACCCCCATAGAGACTGCCAGAGGATCGGACAACAGGCCCTCCGATTTGACACATTGAACTCTATCTGAGAAGTAGTTGGTGAACCAGGCGAGGCAGTCATTTGAGAAACACTGGCTGTTGAGTCTGCCAATAAGAATGCGGTGATTGACAGAGTCGAAAGCCTTGGCCAGGTTGATGAAGACGGCTGCACAGTACTGTCTTTTATCGATGGCGGTTATGATATCGTTTAGTACCTTGAGCTTGGCTGAGGTGCACCCGTGACCAGCTCGGAAACCAGATTGCACAGCGGAGAAGGTACGGTGGGATTCAAAATGGTCAGTGGTCAGTGGTTTGTTAACCTGGCTTTCGAAGACTTTAGAAAGGCAGGGCAGGATGGAAATAGGTCTGTAACAGTTTGTGTCTAGAGTGTCACCGCGGCAGCTTCCCAATCTTTAGGAATCTCGGACGATACGAAAGAGAGGTTGAACAGACTGGTAATAGGGGTTGCAACAATGGTGGTGGATAATTTTAGAAAGAGAGGGTCCAGATTGTCTAGACCAGCTGATTGGTACGGGTCCAGGTTTTGCAGCTCTTTCAGAACATCTGCTATCTGGATTTGGGTGAAGGAGAAGCTGGGAGGCTTGGGCAAGTAGCTGCGGGGGGGGTGCGGACCTGTTGGCCGGGGTTGGGGTAGCCAGGAGGAAAATGTGGCCAGCCGTAGAGAAATGCTCATTGAAATTCTCGATTATCGTGGATTTATCGGTGGTGACAGTGTTTCCTAGCGTCAGTGCAGTGGTCAGCTGGGAGGAGGTGCTCTTATTCTACATGGACTTTACTGTGTCCCAAAACATTTTAGAGTTAGAGCTACGGGATGCAAATGTTTTAATGATGCACCATTCAAAGTGTAATTAATAACTTCACCATGCTCAAAGGGATATCCAATGTCTGCTTTTTTATTTTTACCCATCTACCAATAGGTGTCCTTCTTTGCGAGGCATTGGAAAACCTCCCTGGTCTTTGTGGTTGAATATGTGTTTGAAATTCACAGCTCAACTGAGGAATCTTACAGATAATTGTATGTGTGGGGTACATAAATGCGGTAGTCATTCAAAAATCATGTTAAACGGTATTATTGCACATAGAGAGTCCATGCAACTTATTATGTGACTTGTTAAACACATTTCTACTCCTGAACTTATTTAGGCTTGCCACAACAAAGAGGTTGAATAATTATTGGCTCTAGACATTTCAGCTTTTCATTTTTTATTGACATTTTTTTAAACATCTAAAACATAATTCCACTGTGAAATTATGGGGTATTGTGTGTGTATAGGCCAATGACACAAAATCTCATTTAATCAATTTTAAATTCAGGCTGTAACAAAACTACATTTGGAAAAAGTCCAGGGGTGTACTATCTGAAGGCACTGTATCAATTATTAATGTGTAGACAAACATGAATTAAAGCCAGACTAAGTCAGTGGCATAGATGGCACTATCCAAGCAGAAGCTAAATATTGTTGGTTGCATTGACAACCAACACAATTCAATATCAATAGCCTATTAACTTGTCGATAAGTTAACAAATATGTTGGATTCACATCTCCAACTCAACCAAATCTTTAAATGTTGATTTTTTGGTTGTGTTGTCAACCAAACAAAATTCAATATTACCTTTGTAATACAGTAAATAGCCTTACATTTAGGCTATCTCACAAACGAATGTTACATTCAACCTTAAACACATCCATGGCCACATCCATGGCCACATTTTGAGGTTACTGTAACTATACGCTTCTTCTTATGTAATCATATAAAGTGTGCATGTTCAAGATAGCATGCATAGGTCGTTGCAGGTCTGTAGAGATCTTCACACTTGCTGTAATAATCTGTGCATGATCTCAAACGAAAATTATCACTTGTACCTTGTACTTTTAATGTAATCTCAACTGCAGTCCAGGTCATTTGGTCCTACTATTAGATGAAACACAGTGATATCGCATGAATCTGTTTTATAAATGAAACAAATATCTGACATTGTATTACCAGTTGAACTTTGCTGTGCTTTTAAATGGTTGAGAGTGCAGTGATAACACATTGGTTATTCAAAAACCTTTGGCTGTCTTTTGAGTGAGTGAATATACTTTAGGTTGAAATCTCATTGATCAACATTTCAACCAAATATTACCAGATTATCCATGTTGAAATGATGTGGTGTGGCCAGTGGGTGTTCATATTTCAAAAAATATCTCTAAATCCCCAATACATTTTTAAACATTTTACTAGGCTAGTCAGTTAAGAACAAATTCTTATTTTCAATGACAGCCTATGAACAGTGGGTTAACTGCCTTGTTCAGGGGCAGAAGGACATATTTTTACCTTGTCAGCTCAGGGATTCGAGCTTTCAACCTTTCAGTTACTAGTCCAACGCTATATCCACTAGGCTACCTGCCGCCCCACATGTCATACAACTCTGCTCATCACTACTGGGACAACCCAATTGACTTGCCATAAGTACTATAAACAATGCATAACATTTTGTTTGCAATATAAAGGTCATTAGGCATTATGTTGTATCAATGATACACAGTTCAATATAACTGAAACATGTATGATGTATAACTATTTGTCACGTTATACTGTTTTTCATGGTTGCAAAGGCAAGGGATGCATATGCCACAGCAATTCAAGAACAACCCGTGTCCATTCACAAATGTTCCCATTGAAAACCAATGGGCATCTCTTAAACGGGGCATATCCCCCCTTTTACTACTGCTTCAGCTCTGCCATCCCCACATGGGAACAATTAGGCTGCGTAAGTTTGGCGAGGGTCCGTAGCAACCAGCTGCATCTGTTTTTGTTTACCTTTGCGCTCGCACCCGATAATGCCACGAGCACATCTGCTACTGTGCAACGTAACCGTGGTTACATGCATGGTTGACCCGTGATTTTGTAATTACCCTCCAAGCGAGATGAAGAGGCCCAGGGAAACCACCGAAAACCCCCACATCCCCTTCCTCCCCTCTCCCTCATTCCCCCCGTGGCATGAATCCCTATCCACCTCTCCAAAACATGTGAGGCAATGGCACTACAAGCTGTTCCACTGAGCTGTGAGCTGCTGAACAGGATCTCCAATCGACCTTCACTCAACATTGTGATACTCCACTGACTTCTGGGGGGGGGGGGGGTGTTGTGTGTACTTGTGTTTTCTGTGTAAACATCAAAATAAAAGTAGAGAAAATATGGCACAGCCAACATCTTTGTGTATGTTACTGTTATCTTTATGTAGTGTTGTTGTCTTGGATAAATGGTATTAGTCCTTAGGCTGCAGCAGAGTAGATTGAGTATGTTCATTGGTTTCACCAACCAGCCAGGCCTGTAGATATGAGGAAAAGCAGATGCACAGTAGGCTACAGAGCAATCTCAAGACATCCCACGTCAGTCCTTTACAGTAGAAGCACATCCACAGTTTCAAGAAATGATGACATAAGTGAAATAGGTTATGTAAGCACATCCAGATTAGTCACAGGTGCCTGGAAAATGTAATTGCACACTAGACTGAAGACGCCTGTGCATTGTTTCAACTCTCTCAAACTCAAAGGCTAAAATGTCTATGTCTATGTTGCAGTGCACTAACAAAACTACTACTGTAGAAGCTTTTTGCCCTTCTTTGAGAGTGGATGTTTTAAGTTGAACTTTATTTCTGTAAATATTCCAATAATTGTGTACATTTATTTATTCACCTAACACATTAAAATCCCTCTGAGAACATAGCCCATCAAGAAAGGGATTGTTTGCGATAGCAGTGAAGACCACGTATGGATCACTTCACAGCCGCAGTGTGGGGGCTGGGTGCCATCATGTTGAATATCTCCCAGATGTGCAAACCATATGCTTTGACTGAAATTAAAACACAAAAAAGACACACAAACACATGAAAGGGATTTTTTACTTTGTAAAGACAGTTAATAGTTTATACGGATACAATAATGGCAGAGAGAGGCCACATGGACGTAGGATACTGGTGGACATAATGGCAGAGAGAGGCCACATGGATGTAGGATACTGGTGGACATAATGGCAGAGAGAGGCCACATGGACATAGGATATTGGTGGACATAATGGCAGAGAGAGGCCACATGAACGTAGGATACTGGTGTACATAATGGCAGAGAGAGGCCACATGAACGTAGGATACTGGTGGACATAATGGCAGAGAGAGGCCACATGGACGTAGGATACTGGTGGACATAATGGCAGAGAGAGGCCACATGGACGTAGGATACTGGTGGACATAATGGCAGAGAGAGGCCACATGGACATAGGATATTGGTGGACATAATGGCAGAGAGAGCCCACATGAACGTAGGATACTGGTGGACATAATGGCAGAGAGAGGCCACATGGACATAGGATATTGGTGGACATAATGGCAGAGAGAGGCCACATGGACGTAGGATACTGGTGGACATAATGGCAGAGAGAGGCCACATGGACATAGGATATTGGTGGACATAATGGCAGAGAGAGGCCACATGGACGTAGGATATTGGTGGACATAATGGCAGAGAGAGGCCACATGGACATAGGATGTTGGTGGACAAAACGGCAGAGAGGCCACATGGACGTAGGATACTGGTGGACAAAATGGCAGAGAGAGGCCACATGGACATAGGATGTTGGTGGACAAAACGGCAGAGAGAGGCCACATGGACGTAGGATACTGGTGGACATAATGGCAGAGAGAGGCCACATGGACGTAGGATATTGGTGGACATAATGGCAGAGAGAGGCCACATGGACGTAGGATGTTGGTGGACATAATGGCAGAGAGAGGCCACATGGACGTAGGATACTGGTGGACATAATGGCAGAGAGAGGCCACATGGACGTAGGATATTGGTGGACATAATGGCAGAGAGAGGCCACATGGACGTAGGATACTGGTGGACATAATGGCAGAGAGAGGCCACATGGACATAGGATGTTGGTGGACAAAACGGCAGAGAGGCCACATGGACGTAGGATGTTGGTGGACAAAACGGCAGAGAGAGGCCACATGGACATAGGATGTAGGTGGACAAAACGGCAGAGAGAGGCCACATGGACGTAGGATGTTGGTGGACAAACCGGCAGAGAGAGGCCACATGGACGTAGGATGTTGGTGGACAAAACGGCAGAGAGAGGCCACATGGACGTAGGATGTTGGTGGACATAATGGCAGAGAGAGGCCACATGGACGTAGGATGTTGGTGGACATACTGGCAGAGAGAAGCCACATGGACGTAGGATGTTGGTGTACTTTGCGGCACTATCATGTTTCCTGCTCACAAGTTCATATGCCAGATGGGGACCAAAGGCACAAGGAAGTTTAGATTTTCTGCTTGACAGCCCATTGTATATGATGCATTTTACTGCGTAACAGTGCTTTGGTATAATGGATGGAGCCTCCAGTGCGTAGGATGAGGGCAAAATAACCAAGGTGTACAAAATGGATAAGGATGTTTCACTCAAATTTGTCATGACGAAGACCAATTAGATTTATTAACAGGATTTGGTTCACTATGAATGGTCAGGAAATGTTACCATAAATTATTTCTTAAAGTAATTATTTATTCATTTGGATGCTTTAATGAAAATTCTGGATAATAGGCCATGATACAATATCAATAAAATAGATCTATTCATTTAGACCTTTCACTTCAATCAAATGTGTATTTTTCTGTTCATTTTTTAAAAGAAAGAATAAATGAAATACCAAATTGAGGTCAAAATTACATAACAATGTAAAATACCTTCAGTTTTAGCAGAATTGTGAGCTTCCCTCTGGAAATACAACCCATTCATCTTTAAAATCAAGAGAAAATATGAACAATACCGCCCTCTTTTGTCCAATAAATTGACTGCAGCTACTGCAAAATCATACAGTTCCTCAAACGTGAAATGTAGACCAGATGGTTAGCTTAATTTATTTGATTAAAAACAAAAATAAGCCAGTACTTTATGTATTACTGTTTCAAAGCAGATGTTGGATTATGCAAGAAAACAGGAGCATGTTATTGTCTTTTACTATTTTACCTTGACTTTGAAATGTTCCTACGCAATAGTTTGCCAACATTACTCTCAGGATGCATAACCCTAAAATAATATGCACTACTGTATAATTGAGGGGTATGAAATCCACTGTAGGCTACTATCATTAGGCAATACAACACAATCAACCCATTTGTCCATGAATTGCAAGGAGATATAGTGTATCAAACAATATGCATTTCAGTAATATCACAAGAAAAATATTAAACATGATTATAATGAACTACAATTACAAATCCCAATGGATAAAACACCGTGAATGAGTTTCCATGACTTCTTTTCAGGCGTTTTAGTCCCACTTTTTAGTCCCACCACTGTGGGAGCTTTCCTCTTAGCATCCGTCCCTCAAGCTCCAAGCCATGTTGAATTGAGACATGTTTACTAAACTACAGGCTTGAATGTGTCTGGATAATGTCTGCCCTCGGGGCAGTGGCTGGCAGAGAGAGGTTGCTATGCTTCTGCCTTTGTAATCCCCCCTCAACAGTAGGCCTAGTGACCACCACAGCACCTTTCAAATCACAAACCAGCTGCCTAGTGCTTGCAATGCTACAAGTTTGCGTTACATAGGCTACTGTAGTTAGGCTACGTGCTAGTTAAGCTATAGGAACTAATGACTAGGGTTAGTGAATTGCAGTTAGGGTTGGTCTATGATAAGCTGCCTGCTACCTTTGTAACCAACCTGCAGCCAGGTCTTCACAGCAAGTGACTTCACTGACATTTTCAACCTCTCCCTGTCCGAGTCTGTAATACCAACATGTTTTAAGCAGACCACCATAGTCCCTGTGCCCCAAAACACTAAGGTAACCTGCCTAAATGACTACCGACCCATAGCACTCACGTCTGTAGCCATGAAGTGCTTTGAAAGGCTGCTCCTTTGAAATTGTATTTGTATTTATGATGGATCCCCATTCAGCTACTCTTCCTGGGGTCCAGCAAAATTAAGGCAGTTTATACAACTTAAAAACATTATAATGCATTCACAGATTTCACAGCACACTGTGTGACCTCAGGCCCCTACTCATCAATAAGCTAAGGTGCGTACGGCCCAGTACATCACTGGGGCCAAGCTTCCTGCCATCCAGAACCTCTACCCCAGGCAGTGTCAGAGGAAGGCCCTAAAAATTGTCAAAGACTCCAGCCACCCTAGTCACAGACTGTTCGCTCTGCTATCGCATGGCAAGCGGTACCAGAGCTCCAAGTCTAGTCTAGGTCCAATAGGCTTCTAAACAGCTCCTACTCTCAAGCCATAAGACTCCTGAACATCTAATCAAATGGTCACCCAGACTATTTGTATTGCCCCCCGGTCTTTTGCACCGCTGCTACTCTCTGTTGTTATCATCTATGCATAGTCACTTTAATAACTCTACCTACATGTACATATTACCTCAACTAACCACATTGACTCTGTACCGGTACCCCCCTGTGTATAGTTTCTCTATTGTTATTTTATTGCTGCTCTTTAATTACTTGTTACTTTTATTTCTTATTCTTAAACTGCATTGTTGGTTAGGGGCTCGTAAGTAAGACTTTCACTGTAAGGTCTACCTGTTGTATTTGGCGCATGTAACTAATACAATTTTATTTGAAAAAGGCTGGTCCCCTCCGTATCCGTGGTACTCGAAATGGCACTGTCAGTGGATGAGTTTGGGATTTTAGACCTTGGTACAGTCTGTGCTATCCGGGCCTCTCCTTTACCAAAGGACCATGCAGAGGATGGTGGGGTAGTTACTGTTTGGCCTGTCCAATCTGTGGCTTCTACGACCCCGTAGCACTCACTTCCGTCATCATGAAGTGCTTTGAGAGACTATTTGCTTACCGCCCCAATAGGTCCACAGACGACACAATCTCAATCACACTGCACACTACCCTAACCCATCTGGACAAGAGGAATACCTATGTAAGAATGCTGTTCATCGACTACAGCTCAGCATTTAACACCATAGTACCCTCCAAACTCGTCATTAAACTCGAGACCCTGGGTCTCGACCCCGCCCTGTGCAACTGGGTCCTGGACTTTCTGACGGGCTGCCCCCAGGTGGTGAGGGTAGGAGACAACATCTCCACCCCGCTGATCCTCAACACTGGGGCCCCACAAGGGTGTGTTCTCAGCCCTCTCCTGTACTCCCTGTTCACCCATGAGTGGCCATGCACCCCTCCAACTCAATCATCAAGTTTGCAGAATATACTACAGTGGTAGGCTTGATTACCAACAACAACGAGACAGCCTACAGGGAGGAGGTGAGGGCCCTCGGAGTGTGGTGTCAGGAAAACAACCTCACACTCAACATCAACAAAACAAAGGAGATGATCGTGGACTTCAGGAAACAGCAGAGGGAGCACCCCCCTATCCACATTGACGGGACATTAGTGGAGAAGGTGGAAAGTTTAAGTTCCTCGGCATACACATCACAGACAAACTGAAATGGTCCACCCACATAGACAACGTGGTGGAGAAGGCGCAACAGCGCCTCTTCAACCTCAGGAGCCTGAAGTAATTTGGCTTGTCACCAAAAACACTCACAAACTTTTACAGATGCACAATCGAGAGCATCCTGTCGGGCTGTATCACTGCCTGGTATGGCAGCTGCTCCGTCCACATCCGCAAGGCTCTCCAGAGGGTAGTGAAGTCTGCACAATGCATCACCAGGGGCAAACTACCTGCCCTCCAGGACACCTACACCACCCGATGTCACAGGAAGGCCAAAAAGATCATCAAGGACAACAACCACCCGAGCCACTGCCTGTTCACCCCGCTATCATCTAGGAGGCGAGGTCAGTACAGGTGCATCAAGCTGGGACCGAGAGACTGAAAAACAGCTTCTATCTCAAGGCCATCAGACTGTTAAACAGCCATCCCTAACATTGAGTGGCTGCTGCCAACATACTGACTCAAATCTCTAGCCACTTTTATAATAAAAAATTGGATGTAATAAATGTATCACTAGTCACTTTAAACAATGCCACTTTATATAATGTTTACATACCCTACATTACTCATCTCCTATGTACAGTGCCTTGCGAAAGTATTCGGCCCCCTTGAACTTTGCGACCTTTTGCCACATTTCAGGCTTCAAACATAAAGATATAAAACTGTATTTTTTTGTGAAGAAACAACAACAAGTGGGACACAATCATGAAGTGGAACGACATTTATTGGATATTTCAAACTTTTTTAACAAATCAAAAACTGAAAAATTGGGCGTGCAAAATTATTCAGCCCCCTTAAGTTAATACTTTGTAGCGCCACCTTTTGCTGCGATTACAGCTGTAAGTCGCTTGGGGTATGTCTCTATCAGTTTTACACATCGAGAGACTGACATTTTTTCCCATTCCTCCTTGCAAAACAGCTCAAACTCAGTGAGGTTGGATGGAGAGCATTTGTGAACAGCAGTTTTCAGTTCTTTCCACAGATTCTCGATTGGATTCAGGTCTGGACTTTGACTTGGCCATTCTAACACCTGGATATGTTTATTTTTGAACCATTCCATTGTAGATTTTGCTTTATGTTTTGGATCATTGTCTTGTTGGAAGACAAATCTCCATCCCAGTCTCAGGTCTTTTGCAGACTCCATCAGGTTTTCTTCCAGAATGGTCCTGTATTTGGCTCCATCCATCTTCCCATCAATTTTAACCATCTTCCCTGTCCCTGCTGAAGAAAAGCAGGCCCAAACCATGATGCTGCCACCACCATGTTTGACAGTGGGGATGGTGTGTTCAGCTGTGTTGCTTTTACGCCAATCATAACGTTTTGCATTGTTGCCAAAAAGTTCAATTTTGGTTTCATCTGACCAGAGCACCTTCTTCCACATGTTTGGTGTGTCTCCCAGGTGGCTTGTGGCAAACTTTAAACGACACTTTTTATGGATATCTTTAAGAAATGGCTTTCTTCTTGCCACTCTTCCATAAAGGCCAGATTTGTGCAATATACGACTGATTGTTGTCCTATGGACAGAGTCTCCCACCTCAGCTGTAGATCTCTGCAGTTCATCCAGAGTGATCATGGGCCTCTTGGCTGCATCTCTGATCAGTCTTCTCCTTGTATGAGCTGAAAGTTTAGAGGGACGGCCATGTCTTGGTAGATTTGCAGTGGTCTGATACTCCTTCCATTTCAATATTATCGCTTGCACAGTGCTCCTTGGGATGTTTAAAGCTTGGGAAATCTTTTTGTATCCAAATCCGGCTTTAAACTTCTTCACAACAGTATCTCGGACCTGCCTGGTGTGTTCCTTGTTCTTTATTATGCTCTCTGCGCTTTTAACGAACCTCTGAGACTATCACAGTGCAGGTGCATTTATACGGAGACTTGATTACACACAGGTGGATTGTTTTTATCATCATAAGTCATTTAGGTCAACATTGGATCATTCAGAGATCCTCACTGAACTTCTGGAGAGAGTTTGCTGCACTGAAAGTAAAGGGGCTGAATAATTTTGCACGCTTAATTTTTCAGTTTTTGATTTGTTAAAAAAGTTTGAAATATCCAATAAATGTCGTTCCACTTCATGATTGTGTCCCACTTGTTGTTGATTCTTCACAAAAAAATACAGTTTTATATCTTTATGTTTGAAGCCTTGAAATGTGGCAAAAGGTGCAAAGTTCAAGGGGGCCGAATACTTTCGCAAGGCACTGTATATACTGTACTCTATACCATCTACTGCATCTTGCCTATGCTGCACGGCCATCGCTCATCCATATCTTTATATGTACATATTCTTATTCATTCCTTTACACTTGTGTGTATAAGGTAGTTGTTGTGAAATTGTTAGATATTACTGCACTGTCGGAACTAGAAGCACAAGCATTTCGCTACACTCGCATTAACATCTGCTAACCATGTGTATGTGACCAATAACATTTGATTTGATTTGAGGTGGTGGTGCAGTCACAGTGGGATGTATGGTTGGCTTCACTTGAACAGGAATTTGGAATAATAACTGTAACAACTTATAGGGAGACATATCTCCCTCACTAACTTTAAACATCAGCTATCTGAGCAGCTTACCGATCGCTGTAGCTGTACACAGCCCATCTGTAAATAGCACATCAAATCTACCTACCTCATCCCCATACTGTTTTTATTTACTTTTTGCTCTTTTGCACACCAGTATTTCTACTTGCACATCACCATCTGCGCATCTATCACTCCAGTGTTACTTTGCTACTATGGCATATTTATTGCCTTCCCTCCTCGTGCCATTTGCACACACTATATATAGACTTTTTTCTATTGTGTTATTGACTGTACGTTTGTTTATTCCATGTGTAACTCTGTGTTGTTGTTTGTGTCGCACTGCTTTGCTTTATCTTGGCCAGGTCACAGTTGTAAATGAGAACTCGTTCTCAACTGGCCTACCTCGTTAAAAAAGATTAAATAAAAAAATAAAAGAACTGTGGTTTTGTCTCAGTTGTTGGGGATGAGTGGAAAATAACCTCAGATTTGTTTGCTGTCTTGGAATTGCAAATGTGTTGCCTCACTTCTACTTGTTGTCTCTCTGGATCTTACCCATGCTGTCCCACTTGTAGCATTTGTCCCTTTGAATTCCACCTGTTCAACTGTAACAGTCACTTCTTGGAATGGTACCTGATCTGTTGTACTAATTGCCACTGTTCCGGGAATTACACCTGCATCGTTTCACTTGCGGCAGTTGTTCCACCTGTGCTGTGTCACTTGTGATGGTTGTTCATTGGAATTCTACCTGTGCTGTGTCAGTTGTGATGGTTGTTCATTGGAATTCTACCTGTATTGTGTCAGTTGTGATGGTTGTTCATTGGAATTCTACCTGTGCTGTGTCACTTGTACTGGTTGTTTCTTGGAATTCCACCTGCATCGTTCCACTTGTGATGGTTGTTGCTTGGAATGCCACCTCTCCTGTTTCACTTGTAACTGTTGTTCCTTGGAATTCCTCCAGTCCTATTTCACTTGTAGTGTTTGTTCCTTGGAATTCCTCCTGTCCTATTTCACTTGTAGTGTTTGTTCCTTGGAATTCCTCCTGTCCTATTTCACTTGTAGTGTTTGTTCCTTGGAATTCCTCCTGTCCTATTTCACTTGTAGTGTTTGTTCCTTGGAATTCCTCCAGTCCTATTTCACTTGTAGTGTTTGTTCCTTGGAATTCCTCCTGTCCTATTTCACTTGTAGTGTTTGTTCCTTGGAATTCCTCCTGTCCTATTTCACTTGTAGTGTTTGTTCCTTGGAATTCCTCCTGTCCTATTTCACTTGTAACTGTTGTTCCTTGGAATTCCTCCTGTCCTATTTCACTTGTAGTGTTTGTTCCTTGGAATTCCACATGTTTTGTTTCACTTGCAATGGTTGTTCTTTGAAATTCCACCTTTGATGTTTCACTTGTAACAGATGTTCCTTGGAGTTCTACTTGTGCTGTTTCATTTCTATTGGTTGTTCCTTGGAATTCTGCCTGCATTGTTGCAGTTGTGGCAGCTGCTCCTTGGAATTCTACTGGTTCTGTTTGACTTGTAACGAACGATCCTTGGACGATCCTTGGCACTCTACCTGTGCTGTTTGTCTGTTGGTATTTGTCCTGTGTTGCTTTGTCTATTGTACTTGGAGTCATTGACGTCACATTACTCCAGTAGATAATGGGACCAGAGGTCTGTGTATGTGAGGAACTGGTGGGTGATGTATTTATTCCTGTTTCTTCAGCCTGAGTCCTCTCAATTGATGTTGTTTCTGGGAAGGTGGAGGTGCCCTCCTGAGATTTCTCTGTTGATTGAAACTGTTGGTCCATTGTTGAGTACGAGCTAAAGGGCACTGTGGTATAGGAAGCAGGGGTTGATGTAGTGTATGTCAAAATAGGGTCCAATGTTGTTGAAGTATGATCATATATAGGTGAGATTGATAGCAGTCTGGGGGACTCTGCAAAAAGGCAGAATTAAAAAACATTAGCTACAAAAGGACACTTTAAAGGCACAGGCTTGGATCAAGGAATCTGTTGAAAAGTAGTTTAAATGATTGATATTTATTTTTGAAGAATATAAGATTTAAATGCCTCATGAGCTTAGCACAACTGTCTTGCCCTATCATAACCCAATATATAGTTATATTACTCCATTGTTTACAAACAACAATGTAAACAAAGAATGTATAGCTTCAAAATATGTTAAAACTATCAAGTGAATTATATTTGAAAGGGGTTACATTACCCCAGCTCAATTCCTCAGCTGTATAACAAAACAAGTGGCAGGCCTGCTGTAGCTAACATGTTGCATATTTCTTGCTATTTTTATTTCAATTGTAAGAGTTACATCAGAGGCTTAATGTTGATCATAACGTTTCTGTCACTGTTACTGAGCACACCCTCACCTGTGCATGGCAGAGTATTCTCCATAGTCCAGTACATTTTGTGGTTAGTCTCCTTGAACGTGAGCACAACGTCTACCCTATAGAAAGGCTGTGCAAGCCGGTCGTCAGTGGGGCAGTTCTGTAAAAGACCATTTGATTTTATACAGTGCATTCGGAACGTATTCAGACCCCTTCCGTTTTTCCACATAAAGAAATCCTCCGCAATAATACCATATAATGACGAAGCAAAAACAGTTTATTTATTTTTGCTAATTTTTATTTTTTTTTTTATTAAAAAAACGTATTTACACACAAAAAACGTATTCAGACCCTTTGTTATGAGACTCGAAATTGAACTCAGGGTCGTCCTGTTACCATTGATCATCCTTGAGATGTTTATACAACTTGATTGTAGTCCACCTGTGGTAAATTCAATTGATCGGACATGATTTGGAAAGACACACACCTGTCTATATAAGGTCCTACAGTTGACAGTGCATGTCAGAGCAATAACCAAGCCATAAGCTCAAAGGAATTGTTCGTAGAGCTCCGAGACAGGATTGTGTCAGGGCACAGATCTGGGGAAGGGTACCAAAACATTTCTGCACATTGAAGGTCCCCAAGAACACAGTGGCCTCAATCATTCTTAAATGGAAGAAGTTTGGAACCACCAAGACTCTTCCTAGAGCTGGCAGCCCGGCCAAACTGAGCAATCGTGGGAAAAGGGCCTTGGTCAGGGAGGTGACCAATAACCCCATGGTCACTCTGGCAGAGCTCTAGAGTTCCTCTGTGGAAATGGGAGAACCTTTCAGAAGGACAAGCATCTCTGCAGCACACCACTAATCAGGCCTTTATGGTAAAGTGGCCAGACGGAAGCCACTCCTCAGTAAAAGGCACATGACAGCCTGCTTGAAGTTTGCCAAAAGTCACCTAAAGACTCTCATACCATGAGAAACAAGATTATTTGGTCTGAAGAAAACAAGATTGAACAGTAACATAACAAAATGTGGAAAAAGTCAAGGGATCTGAATACTTTCCAAAAGCACTGTATGATAAGTGTAGATAACTGTAGATTGCATTCATTTAGGTCAAAATGCTATGGCTCAGTCGGTTAGAGAAGAAGAAGAAGAAGAAGAAGATGAATATGGGCCATTTATCAGACGCTTTTATCCAAAGCGACTTACAGTCTTGTGTGCATGCTAGTACATGCAGGGTTGTGAGTGTGACTCTCACATCAGCCTCGTGTCACTATGAACTGTAAATCGCTTTAGATAAAAACGTCTGCTAAGTGGCAGACTTTACAGAAACACACCTACCTTGACCTGTAGGATAAGGGCAGTAGGGACGCTGATTTGGATAAAGTCATGGGTCTCATAGACAGTGAACTTCTCTGTCTGGTTCACAGAAACACTGCTAACTGTTAGGGAGTCACTCTCGTAGCCTCCTCTTTTTGTCAAACCCATGCGCCGTTTAAAAATGTGCACTATAGTGTCCTCTGCTGCTGGGCTGGACACTGACACAACTATGGACATTAAAAGTGAGGGTGTGTGAGGAGGTGGCATTACGTTGTGGGAATAGAGACACTTGAAATTAACATTACGTTTGTGTTCAATTTCATTCAGTGGTTGCAGGCATCAAAAAATGAGTCCATGAAAAAAAACTGGTACAGGTTTTTGTGGCAAGCTATCACTAGGAGACAATAGAGTGCATTGTGCATTGTGGCAATTGTTCTGCCAATACTACAGCACAACCTAATGTTTTAGTGCCCACAACTGTATCAATTTGTTTTGGATTTTCAGTCAAACTTGAAGGGATACAAGCTGCATAACTATCATGATATCATGCCTGTGACAGTTTATGACAGTGAAAAACACTGACATGGCTGACATATTTTAAACTACTTTTACATGTTATACATCATGGCATTATTGATATAAGGCACAATAAATGCCTTATGAGCTAATTATATAGACACTTATACATGACAAGTTAGTGGCTAATATGTTTACCTTAAAATACAATTTTACCCATCATTTATGACAAACATCATGTCACACTTGTGACAGTTCTAGGCTATAGCTTAAGTAGACTGATACCAGATGGTCTAAGCAAAGTAAATGATTGTTGCTTCTCGTGACCCACCATTTGGACAGGTAGCTTCCATACTGTAGGCATACTGTCCACTGACCAACTTCAAGGCAAGAAATTCCCCTGTCCTTTCCATTACCTGTCATTTCAAGTTAATTCAAGAACAAACAATTACAACAATCTGAAGTTGCCCATCCATTTGAGAACTACAATAAGTATTTTTCTTTTATGGATGGCCAAATAAGTCATTGAAATGCAAATAATTCTCCACAGTTCACCAACATTATTATCTTGGTGGAATCAGAATGGTGGACACAGCGATCAGGCTGGTTCCACTAGGCTGTAACATTATTGGTTTCCATTGTAATTTTTTGAATGGCCACAATGTGGCAGCTTACCGTCACTGGACTCAAGATTTCACTCCTCTTGCCTTGAACTGTGATGCTTGCTCCATTCATGACAGCGTATACCTGGATCAAGCTAGCATCCTCAAGGGCTACAATTAGATTACCCCTCAAGGAAAGCGACCATTGAAGCTGTAAACGGACAAATGCGTGCATGTGCACACACAACACGTACACACACACACACACACACACATGCATGCATACACACACAATGTTAGCACATTGTACGATCTGATTCATGCAGTAAATCAATGACTACACACACAGAGTGAACAGTGTATGTATAACTTGTTAACCTCATTGTTCCAGCTGTCCAGTGGGATCTGTCTGATCACCTGTGGGAATACTGTATGTCATTATCAGCTATGGTCACAATAACAATGATCATTGACAAAGATACCATTTGGTGCAGGATAATGGGCCTTTTATTCAAGGTATCGTAAACTTACATACAAAACAGCCACCTCCCTGCCCAATCCCAATCCCAATCATCCACACACACACATACACACATGCACGCACAAACACACACACACACATACACACACATACACACGCGCGCGTTAAATACTTTATTTGAATTCACAGAGATATTGCTGACGTACATCACTGAATTGTAACGCTTTACCTGGATGTAGTCTGGATCACACTGAATGTGTTCTCTGTTGGGTGGTGCAGGAACCATTGGACACTTCATTATGAAGCTGTGAGTTCGACCTCCAAACCGGTTGATTCTTTTCACCAAATTCAGCACAAGGACATTGTTGCCATGCTGCTAGGATGTAACCATCACACAAAACAGAAAGGGGTTATACTGGGTCCGGCAAAGGTAGCCTAATAGCTACAATGTATCTTGCACACATCCCATCACAAATGTAAACACATTTGAGCATTGGCTGAAGGGAGTTTCCACCACTGTTAATTCATGTCTGATGAGTAGTGTGCAAGATAACACTCAATTAATAATAATAATAATAATTTATTGCATTTGTAAAGAAGTTTTAATTACAAGATCATCTCAAAGTGAATAAGGAGGAAGGGTGCCGAATCGGGACGTAGCCAAAGTCCTACATTGCTGCTATCTTACCTGATGTTGGACAAAACAGCCATTGTACATAACTCTAAAGATGTAGTTCTTGTCAGGATCTTTGTGTAGTGAGAATCCACATGCAGACAGCTGGAGGTTCAGCAGATCCAGGAAGGCAAGGCTGATTACTGAGGACAAAGGGATGAAAAGGCATTACAAAACAAACGTTAGGGCAATACGTCATAACAATGCAGTCTAATCTTGATTGTGACACAACTGCTCATGTAGAATACAAAATGTGAAATGTTCATGAAACAAATATGTGATGTAGCTTAATGCCAAAAGGTATATTTGAAAGCTGTAACATAGCTGGTACCCAGCAGGCAAAACTGTGCAAATCTGGTTGAATTGACATAACAACGTCATTACAACCAGTTAATGGTTGCAATGACATCATTTCAACCAGTTTTTCCCGCTGGGTAGATTATTAGGTTATTAATTAGTTAAATTGGGATAGTAACCTTGAATTCTTAGGGCCCCGGAGAGCCAGAGTCTCAAGCCCTCCATCCTCATTCTGTGGACCCACACCTCCATGTACTCTGAGAAGCATTCCACATCTCCCTCTGAAAATAAGTTTAATTTCAGTGGGTTGGTTCTAGTGTTTCCAAAGCTACCTGTAATTTTCCAAAGTTATCGGAATCTTATGTAATTTTGGTCATTAACAAGCAATCTATGGCAATCTATGGTAACTTGGGTAATTTATACTTGAATAAAAAAACGATATGTGTATACACTACCAACTCCCTAAATTGCAATATTGTGTATTCTACTATTCTAACTCCCAACAGTAAGTTGCGACTTTTTTTCACAAGGCCCCCTGATGATGTGAGGCCCCAGGGAATGAATTGCCTTGGTGGCCTAATGGTAAGTGAAAAAATCATCTAATCAACAATGTCATTATTAGGTGTGCTTGCAGAAAGCAAAGCCAAACTTTAGAAACTGTTCATACTTCTTTTTATTTCACTGGAAATAAAGCCACTAGCTCCAAAACTCTTAAACCTACCAACACCAAAACAACTTTAAAACGTGCAGGCTGGCACTGGTGTGTACTTGAAAAAATATATTTTTGATACTACTAATACTTTGGACCCTATAACCATATTTGCATACATCTCAGTGCATTTCAGAGGCCATAGACCTGGATGGGTACATTTCAGAGGTCATAGACTTGAATGGGTAAATGTTGACATGTAACTAGTCTTCAACAGTTTAAGCTAGACATGCCATTCAAACTTTAAAATGTGCAGACCGGTCTGGAATAGGTTCCTTGTATACAGATTTTGATACCATTTATACTTTTTTGAACTATAACCATTTAAAATGTGCTTAAAAGCTCCATAGGCCTGAAAGGGAAGTAATTGGTTTCGCCACTGCCCTTGAACCGTTGAAGCTACTAACACCAAAACAACTTTAAAACGGGCAGGCTGACTGTCTTCAGGTTGCTTGAAAAACATTTTAAAAATTGATACTACCTATACCTTTTCCACTACAACCACATTTGCATAGATCTCAATGCATTTCAATTGCCATAGACTTGAATGGGAAACATTCAGGCCTTCAACCGTTTAAGCTAGAAACGCCACACAAACTTTAAAACATGCAGACCGGTCTGGAATAGGTTGCTTGTATACAGCTTTTTGATACCATTTATAATTTCTGAACCATAACCAGAGTAGATTCCCCATAATTCACACTCTGACTATAACCATTTTAAATGTACATAAAAGCTCCATAGGCTTGAATAGGAAATATTTGGATTCGTCACTGCTCTTGAACTGTTACAAACTGCTACAAACACCAAACCAGCGTTGACATGTACGTGGGTCTATACACCAATTAGGTGCCTTTTCAGTGGTGCAGTGTTTCCCAAACTCAGTCCTTGGGACCCCAAGGGGTGCATGTTTTGTTTTTTGCACTACACAGCTGATTCAAATAATGTATGGGCCTAATAGTAAAGACGTCATTGAGCAGTAACAATTCATTACATTTTAATGTGGCACGAGCACAACCAGTCGTGACATTTTCATCTGATTGTCAAAAAGAAATCACTTCAGAAAGTGAGCTACCGGGGGCTTTATACTGACTTCACAACCATTTTAAAAAGGAGTAAAAGCTCTATAGACTTCAAAGGCCACATTTGGATTTGCCACTGAGGTGTTTACGCTACAAGCAACAAAACAAAGTTCAAATGCAAACTGACTCAACTTCGATAGCTTCAAACACAGCTTTTTGTTCAAATTCATGGTACTTCCAAAACTATAAAACTTGTTGTATGGCAGAATGCAGGCTTCATGATTCTAAACTGAAGGGACTGCCACAGATACATTTGATAGCTTCGAAACACATTATATGGCTTATGTGCTATAGTACTCACTCTAGCACACTATACTAGCCTACTATAACCCACTATAATAACTCCACAGCAACAAACCATCAAAAATAGGTCACTATAACTAACACATAGCCTATGAAAACCCTATTACTACCATGACTACTCCTATAATTAATACTGCCATCACCACCACTACTATTTCACAACCATAAATATTTCAAGACTACCAAACACACCACATTTACTTCAGTAAATGTACTTTTCTAGGTTTCAATTAACTTTGCAACTCTTCCAACTATTGACTTTTTTCACAACTGACACCAGTTTGGCGACAAAACTGTTACAACATAGACATATATATTGACATAGTAAAATAAATAAAAGTGTGTACAAAAAATAAAGGATATTTCATGCTGAAACCCTCATATTAAACACCAATAGTATTCACGAAATTGGTGGTTTAAATTTAGGATCATTTTTTACAGCTTTGTCATTCTATTTTTATTTTTGTAATAATCTTATTTGCTAATAATATTTATTTGACATATTTTAAATATGATAAGGCCACACAGAAGGCCAGCGATAATTGCATCTGAAGTACCCAAAAGGGTCACTATGTCATCTGATAAAATACAAATAAAAACGTATTACCAAAATGCTGGTCGTTTATTGGTAAACTTAGAAAGTTTTCAGTAATATACCCTCCCTTTGCAACCCTAGTTAGTTATGTTTCCTGCCTCTCAGTTGTCCAATGTCACTGACATACAATTCTTACATAAAACTAAATACAGCTTAGAAAGGGAAAAACCTTCATAGATAAATTAACCATACCTGTTAATGTTGCTGGTGGGTTCCCCATCCAGTCTCTTTTCTGAACTTTCAGGACACCCCCTTTGATAGGCAGGACAAAACAACTACAGAAAACAAGGCAGAATAGTTGAGACAAATATGGTAGTCCTACTGTCAAATAAATCAATAGTCCCTCTTGTAAAAAAATAAATAGTTTAATTTGAAGTCTTCAAGCATTCCTGTGTAGATAAACAGATTATACAAAACATGCAGGCCAAGACATTATCTAACATACAGCAAATAGCCATTTTGGCATAAAATCTAATAAAGAATGACTTTACACCTAGGCCAAAGTTATAGCCTAAAATATTGGTAATAAAGAAACACAAATAAAAGTAAGTATCAATTTTAAACTTCAGTACTTACATAGTAAGGATGACACCAAGCATAGTCCAATCCATGGCACTTTGTGATTGAGGTAAGCAAACTGTTGTTGCATGGGTTTTTATTGGTGCAGTGCATTCTCAGCTGTGTTTGTCTTGAAATATAACACGTAAATACCAGGGAAATGAAAGCAAAGGATCAGAGCAGTCACCAGATATATCCAAGTGTGAAAATTCACCTGGGGCCTTTGAAGAATGTAAAGGGCGAAGTGATTATGACAAGCCAGGTGTAGTAGGGCTACACCTGTAGGGATGTTTTGATACTTTACTTTACTAAATCTCATTGCTTAACAGCATGTACAAAGTTAAGCAATATGTTTATATTTGTGATCATAATCTCAATAAAGTATAGGCAAAGGCATGATTCAAGAATAAAGTGGACAATTCTCTCAAATTCATTTGCCGACTGAGTCAATTTTGCATAAAAGGAACATAATCTACACTGCATCTATTGATAAATGTAGCGTATATGGGAGCAGTGGCGGTTGGTGACGTTTAAGGTAAGGGAGGACGATAATATTTTTGATGAGCATGGCCTTATTTCTATTACTGTCGTCCTCCTCTTCTGAGGAGGAGTAGGAAGGATCGAACCAATACGCAGCGTGGTAAGTGTTCATCATATTTTTTATTAAAACTGAACACTACACAAAATGAAAACGAAACAGTTCCGTGTGGAAAACACAGACACAGAAAATAATCACCCACAACCAAAAATGGGGACAACAGGCTACCTAAGTATGATTCTCAATCAGAGACAACGATCGACAGCTGCCTCTGATTGAGAACCATACCAGGCCAAACACAGAAATACAACATAGAAAAAAGAACATAGACTACCCACCCCAACTCACGCCCTGACCAAACTAACACAAAGACATAATAAAGGAACTAAGGTCAGAACGTGACAATTACAGCAAATTGGATGACTGTCATTCATATTCCATTCACCCAGCTCAGTGTTACATCGATAGGTTTAGGCTACTGCATGACACTCAAATTTTACCTATACCCATCATGAGGTTGCTACAACCTAGCCTACGAATTAAAGTTTATAATGTGGGTTCACAGGTCGAGAGAAAAATGTATAGTAATCAAGGTGACACAGTGACACATTCAATACCGCCATTCACACTCATGCCTGCATCTAGCTGATCTAGCGTGTAATCATTAATCCAACAGTTGTAAACGAGAGTTTCTATTGAACAAATCCAGGTATGTTTATCCACATTTAGTTTGCTTCCGTATAAGAAACTTTTTTTAACAGAATCAGCTAAATGAATACACCCCTGATCACGCGCAAACACAGTTCACTTTCATAGCAGCCACATACAAACAGCATGAACATTTTGCTCATTGTATAATTCATTCTCGCACCTACGCGCTCTCCTCCTCTCACCTTTTCCCTTCGCTTGTGGACTTCAGTGCACAACACATCAGTTGTCTGTGACCAGACGAAGAAACCTTTCCAAGCCAAACCTTCATATCATAACCGCTAACTGCTACACACAGCCTACATCACTGTCAACATATTAGCTAACAATGTTAGTAACGTCATAGTCAACACAGCTACTAAAACTAACACATTAGTAAACTCGCTACAATCATGCAGTATAGTGTATAGTCAGCAAGCAGTTTAGCAGTTAAAAAAAGCTTGCCTTGACTTGGAAGAGTTCAACGGTTGGATAGCCATAGCCAGCTAGCTAACATATGTATGATATCAATATCAAATAGAAATATGCAACTGACATCGATACAGATTTTCCAATTGAATGGTTGGAGTAAAAGCCTATCGACACTCCGTATTATCTAGTACCCCATGAAATAACACAATATATAGATTCTACAGACCCTACTGAGAACTCCCAACCCCGCTTTTACATCAGCACATAATAGTTGTTTCTCTGTAAGCCAATATGTAATTCACATACAGTGTATTGCATTGAGGGTGATGGAGAGGGTGGAGTAAAAGCCCAGCAACACGTCTGTCACACCCTGACCATAGTTTGCTTTGTATGTTTCTATGTTTTGTTTGGTCAGGGTGTGATCTGAGTGGGCATTCTATGTTGTGTGTCTAGTTTGTCTGTTTGTGTGTTTGTCCTGATATGGTTCTCAATCAGAGGCAGGTGTTAGTCATTATCTCTGATTGGGAACAATATTTAGGTAGCCTGTTTGGTGTTGGGGTTTGTGGGTGATTGTTCCTGTCTCTGTGTTTGCACCAGATAGGGCTGTTTTGGTTTTTCACATTTCTTGGTTTTGTTAGTCTATTCATGTATAGTTTCTTTATTAAAGAACCATGAATAATAACCACGCTGCGTTTTGGTCCGCCTCTCCTTCAACACAAGAAAACCGTTACAACGTCGTTTTATCCAGTACTAACCTCGTTTTATCCAGTACTAACCGAACCCCACTTTTACATCGGCATAATGAATAGTTTTTTCTCTAGAAGCCAGTACTGTTCAAAAGTTTGGCGGCACTTAGAAATGTCCTTGTTTTTGAAAGAAAAGCTATTTTTTTGTCCATTAAAATAACATCAAAGTGATCCGAAATACAGTGTAGACATTGTTAATGTTGTAAATGACTATTGTAGCTGGAAACAGCAGATTATTTATGGAATATCTACATAGGCGTACAGAGGCCCATTATCAGCAACATTCACTCCTTTGTTCGATTGTCAAGTTTATCGTTTTAAACGGCTAATTGATCATCAGAAAACCCTTTTGCAATTATGTTGTGCTGTTTAAAGAAGGAATAAAACTGGCCTTCTTTTGACTAGTTGAGTATCTGTAGCATCAGAATTTGTCGGTTCGATTACAGACTCAAAATGGCCAGAAACAAATAACTTTCTTCTGAAACTCATCAGTCTATTCTTGTTCTGAGAAATGATGGCCATTCCATGCGAGAAATTGCCAAGAAACTGAAGATCTGGTACAATGCTGTGTACTACTCCCGTCACAGAACAGCGCAAATTGGCTCTAACCAGAATAAAAAGAGGAGTGGGAGGCCCCGGTGCACAACTGAGCAAGATGACAAGTACATTAGTGTCTAGTTTGAGAAACAGACGCCCCACAAGTCCTCAACTGGCAGCTTCATTAAATAGTACCCGCAAAACACCCGTCTCAACGTCAACAGTGAAGATGTGACTCCGGGATGCTGGCCTTCTAGACAGAGTTGCAAAGAAAAATACATATCTCAGACTGGACAATAAAATGAAAAGATTAAGATGGGCAAAAGAACACAGAAACTGGACAGAGGAATATTGAAAAAAAGTATTATGGACAGACAAATTTAAGTTTGAGGTGTTCAGATGACAAAGAAGAACATTTGTGAGACACAGAATAAATGAAAAGATGCTGGAGGAGTGCGTAACGCCATCTGTCAAGCATGGTAGAGGCAATGTGATGGTCTGGGGGTGCTTTGGTGGTGGTAAAGTGGAAGATTTGTGCAGTGTAAAATGGATCTTGAAGAAGGAAGGTTCTCACTCCATTTTGCAATGCCATGCCAAATCCTGTGGACGGTGCTTAATTGTAGCCAATTTCCTCCTATGACAGTATAAGGACCCAAACCACAGCTCCAAACTATGCAATAACTATTTAGGGAAGAAGCAGTCAGCTTGGATTCTGTCTATAATGGAGTGGCCAGCACAGTTACCGGATCTCAACCCTATTGAACTGTTGTGGACGCAGTTTGACCGTATGGTACGTAAGAATGCTAATCCAACTTGTGGGAGGTGCTTCAGGAAGCATGGGATGAGATCCATTTAGATAACCTCAACAAATTGACAAGGTCTGCAAGGCTTTAATTGCTAAAAAAATATTTATACCCTTGTCAACATCTTGACTATATTTCCTATTCATTTTGCAACTCATTTCATGTATGTTTTCAAGTCCCCGATGAAATAACACCATTTACCTCGACTAACATGTACCCCCGCACATTGACTTGGTACAGGTACCCGCTCTATATAGCCTCGTTATTATTATTTTATTGTGTTACTTTTTATTTAAAAAATTACATTAGTTTATATAATTAAATAAATATTTAATAAATATTTTCTTAACTCTATTTCTAGAACTGCATTGTTGATTAAGGGCTTGTAAGTAAGCATTTCACGGTAAGGTCTACCTACACCTGTTGTATTCGGAGCGTGTGACAAATAACAATTGATTTGATTTGATATACAGTGTATTCGGAAAGTATTCAGACCCCTTTTACCACAGTCTTATTTTAAAATGGATGAAATCATTTTTTTCCTCATCAATCTACACACATTACCCCATAATGACAAATCAAAAACAGGTTTTTAGATTTTTAGCAAATGTATCAAAATAAAATACACTGAAATATCACATTTACATAAGTATTCAGACCCCTTACACAGCAGCCTGGCATCTTCTTGGGTATGATGCTACAAGCTTGGCACAGCTGTACTTTGGGAGTTTCCCCCTTATTCTTCTCTGCAGATCATCTCAAACTCTGTCAAGTTGGATGGGGAGCGTCGCTGCACAGCTATTTTCAGGTCTCTCCAGAGATGTTTGATCGGGTTCAAGTCCGGGCTCTGGCTGGGCCACTCAAGTACATTCAGAGACTTGTGTTGTGTTGGCTGTGTGTTAAGGAGTCTTTAGACCCTACTTAGTACTCCCAATCTCACTTGTACATCAATAATTGTAATAATTGTTTTTTCTCTATAAGCCAATATGTAATTCATACAGTGGAGGCAAGAGGGGAGACCTATAGGAGGATGGGTTCATTGTAATGACTGGAATGGAATAAATGGAACCGTATCAAACACATGGTTAAATCTTTATAATGAGCCATCCACCTATAGATCCTCCCACCAGCTTGCTCTGAATTCATATACAGTGTATTGCATTGAGGGCAATGGAATGGGTGGAGTAAAAGCCCAGCAACACTTTTGATTATCCAGTCCCCCATGAAATGACACCATATATAATTCCACAGACCAATATTGGGAATATACCTGTCTGTACATTGTAGTTTTCAAGTGGTCTTAATTGTTTATTTGTTTATTTTAAACATATATGTTTATAAAGTGGGTGGTTCAATCCCTGAATGCTGATTGACTGACAACCGTGGTATATTTTATTTTCTATTTTACCTTTATTTAACTAGGCAAGTCAGTTAAGAACAAATTCTTATTTTCAATGACGGCCTAGGAACAGTGGGTTAACTACCTTGTTCAGGGGCAGACTGTCACGCCCTGACCATAGTTTGCTTTGTATGTTTATAGGTTTTGTTTGGTCAGGGTGTGATCCGAGTGGGCATTCTATGTTGTATGTCTAGTTTGTCTGTTTCTGTGTTTGGCCTGATATGGTTCTCAATCAGAGGCAGGTGTTAGTCGATGTCCCTGATTGGGAACCATATTTAGGTAGCCTGTTTTGTCAGTGTTGGTTGTGGGTGATTGTCTATGTGTAGTGTTTGTGTCAGCACATTTTGTATATAGCGTCACGGTCGTTGTTCATTTATTGTTTTGGTCAGTTTACTTTGTGTTTTCGTCATCCATTAAAATGATGCATTCACACCATGCTGCGCTTTGGTCCGCTTCTTACGACGATCGTGACACAGACAGACAAAACACACATCCAGGCTGTGTATTTGACCAAGAAGTAGAGTGATGGAGAGCTGCATCAGATGACCTGGCCACAATCACCCGACCTCAACCCAATTGAGATGGTTTGGGATGAGTTGGACTGCAGAGTGAATGAAAAGCAGCCAACAAGTGCTCAGCATATGTGGGAACTCCTTCAATACTGTTGGAAAAGCCTTCCTCATGAAGCTGGTTGAGAGAGCGTCAAGAGTGTTCAAAGCTGTCATCAAGGCAAAGCGCGGCTACTTTGAAGAATCTCAAATATAAAATATAGTTAGATTTGTTTAACAGTTTTTTGTTACTACATGATTCCATATGTGTTATTACATAGTTTTGATGTCTTCACTATTATTCTATAGTGTAGAAAATAGTAAAATTAAATAAAAACCCTTGAATTAGTAGGTGTGTCCAAACGTTTAACTGGTACTGTATATATATTTTAAAAATCACAAATTCCTTCTTGCACCATAAAAATGGCCATTGATTAGAATCAGATACGAATTGTGGGGGAGCCAGAGGGAGCAGCATTTTCCCATTCAAGTCTATTGCCATTGTAATGCCTTGAGATTTATGCAAATATAGTTGTAGTGTGAAAAGTATTATTATTATTAGTAGTAGTACCAACATTCTCTAAGTACACTGACCAGTGCCAGCCTGCTCCTGGTTTTAGTGTTGGTAGCTTTTACAGTTTTGAAACAAGAGGTTCCAGCAGAATAAGAAGAAGTATGAACAGTTTTTAAAGTTGTGCTTTGCTTTCAGAAAGCATACCTAACAATGCCATTGTTGATTAGATGCTTAGGCTATTTTCTCTTGAACCATATGATCTAGCCACTTGAAACTCTTGGACACAGATATAAACTAGATGGTAATTTTCCATGACAAATATTTTTGCGACTTCACAAAGTATTTTTGTGGTAGTGTAAGAAGTTTAAAATGTTTTACTTAAGTAAGCAGTGAAATATTGTCAAAGTTAAATATGTTAAAATAGCTGATCGGATTACTTTGATAGACTACTATATCAACCTTATTACTTTGGAGTGTGGGGCAGTTGGATCACATATTTCATCACAAATAAGACTACTACACTTGTATACACTCTCCTACTAGAAAACTACAGCATATACAAACTGTAATAATTACTCATAAGGAATTAGAAAAATTGTGGGCTATCATTTAGGGAGAGAAATATGATGGTGGATGCAAAGATACAAAGTTATGGAATATGGATGAATGGACATTTTCGGTCTAATAAGATGTGAATGTGTTTGTGAATGTGTTGTGTAAGTCATTATACAGTGCCTTGCGAAAGTATTTGGCCCCCTTGAACTTTGCGACCTTTTGCCACATTTCAGGCTTCAAACATAAAGATATAAAACTGTATTTTTTTGTGAAGAATCAACAACAAGTGGGACACAATCATGAAGTGGAACGACATTTATTGGATATTTCAAACTTTTTTAACAAATCAAAAACTGAAAAATTGGGCGTGCAAAATTATTCAGCCCCTTTACTTTCAGTGCAGCAAACTCTCTCCAGAAGTTCAGTGAGGATCTCTGGATGATCCAATGTTGACCTAAATGACTAATGATGATAAATACAATCCACCTGTGTGTAATCAAGTCTCCGTATAAATGCACCTGCACTGTGATAGTCTCAGAGGTCCGTCAAAAGCGCAGAGAGCATCATGAAGAACAAGGAACACACCAGGCAGGTCCGAGATACTGTTGTGAAGAAGTTTAAAGCCGGATTTGGATACAAAAAAGATTTCCCAAGCTTTAAACATCCCAAGGAGCACTGTGCAAGCGATAATATTGAAATGGAAGGAGTATCAGACCACTGCAAATCTACCAAGACCTGGCCGTCCCTCTAAACTTTCAGCTCATACAAGGAGAAGACTGATCAGAGATGCAGCCAAGAGGCCCATGATCACTCTGGATGAACTGCAGAGATCTACAGCTGAGGTGGGAGACTCTGTCCATAGGACAACAATTGCACAAATCTGGCCTTTATGGAAGAGTGGCAAGAAGAAAGCCATTTCTTAAAGTTATCCATAAAAAGTGTCGTTTAAAGTTTGCCACAAGCTACCTGGGAGACACACCAAACATGTGGAAGAAGGTGCTCTGGTCAGATGAAACCAAAATTGAACTTTTTGGCAACAATGCAAAACTTTATGTTTGGCGTAAAAGCAACACAGCTCATCACCCTGAACACACCATCCCCACTGTCAAACATGGTGGTGGCAGCATCATGGTTTGGGCCTGCTTTTCTTCAGCAGGGACAGGGAAGATGGTTAAAATTGATGGGAAGATGGATGGAGCCAAATACAGGACCATTCTGGAAGAAAACCTGATGGAGTCTGCAAAAGACCTGAGACTGGGACGGAGATTTGTCTTCCAACAAGACAATGATCCAAAACATAAAGCAAAATCTACAATGGAATGGTTCAAAAATAAACATATCCAGGTGTTAGAATGGCCAAGTCAAAGTCTAGACCTGAATCCAATCGAGAATCTGTGGAAAGAACTGAAAACTGCTGTTCACAAATGCTCTCCATCCAACCTCACTGAGCTCGAGCTGTTTTGCAAGGAGGAATGGGAAAAAATGTCAGTCTCTCGATGTGCAAAACTGATAGAGACATACCCCAAGCGACTTACAGCTGTAATCGCAGCAAAAGGTGGCGCTACAAAGTATTAACTTAAGGGGGCTGAATAATTTTGCACGCCCAATTTTTCAGTTTTTGATTTGTTAAAAAAGTTTGAAATATCCAATAAATGTCGTTCCACTTCATGATTGTGTCCCACTTGTTGTTGATTCTTCACAAAAAAATACAGTTTTATATCTTTATGTTTGAAGCCTGAAATGTGGCAAAAGGTCGCAAAGTTCAAGGGGGCCGAATACTTTCGCAAGGCACTGTATCTTTCTTTACTCCACACAAAGAATGTTTGAAATCAAAACAAAGTATTCTTCAACCCTACTTCGGTGTTCTAATCAACACATTGTTTTAAATTGCTTGGGGTGGTGAGCAAAGAATTGCACATCAGCGTCGCCAGCTGGATGGGGGTTTACTACTGTGCAAGGCAGACTACAGACCAGTACTTAAGGTAAAAGATAACTAACTATATGTAAACAAACAGTACTGTGTGGCATAATAAGTCTTATGTGATCCCCCATTGTTATAATTTGTAAGTTCTGAAAAGTTCTATGGCAGTTAATTCATGGCAGTGGTAAATTAGGTGATGTGGTTACTAAAAATTGCTGATCTGTTTTAAAACAATCTCTTAATTGGTAGTAGATGGTTCTGTTCTGATTCCAGATTTAAATAGCAGAGAAGTAGACCAAGATGTCATAGCATTTAAGTTTTTGTCTAAAGTGCAGGGTAGGTGGTCAACATTTCAGTTGTCTTGTAAAAGTGTAGACGAAAAGTAGTTGATGCGGAACTAAAACAGCTGTCGTTTTTTGATTGGTAGAAGATAATTCTGTTCTGATTCCAGATTTGAATAGAAGAGAACTAGACCAATATGTCATTCTCTCTTGGTTTTTGGCTAAAGTGCTGGGTAAGTAAAATTTCAGTTGTTTGTAAAACTTGAGATGAAAAGTAGTTCATGGGTTTATTAAAACGGCTGTCATTTTTTGTTGTTGTTTCAGAATTGAATATCAGAGAAGTAGAGGCAGATTTCATATGCTCTAATTTTTTTGTCTAAATTGTTGGGAAAGTATTCAAAGTAGCTGATTTGTGTCAAAGGTACATTTTTTACAGTGAATAGAATAGAATGTTGGGTGTTATGATGTCACAATGGGACCTTTAGAATGCTGAGGAAATCCCATGAGACAAAAAATGTAATAGTTTTAAGTATACAAAGTTTTATGCAAGCATACTATTCCAAACCAGTCTACACTTTTTAAAGTTTGAACGGCATTTCTAGTTTAAACGGTGAAGAGGAATAATAATAACTATAAATAATAATAACTATAAATCAGAAATAATTCTTACAACATCTAAAGTGTGGCTGCTGTCACTAGCCATACAAAAAATGTATACTATATTAATACGTTTTTTAAAAAGTTATTCAAGTATAAATTACCAAAATGACCAAAGATTCTGTTAACTTTGGTAAATTACAGGTAGCCTGCAACACTAGAACCAACCCACTGAAATTAAATGTATTTTCAGAGGGAGATGTGGAATGTTTCTCAGAGTACATGGAGGTGTGGGTCCACAGAATGAGAATAGAGGGCTTGAGACTCTGGCTCTCCTTCCGGGCCCTAAGAATTGAAGGTGACTATCCTAGTTTAACTAACTAATGATCTAATAATCTACCCAGTGGGAAAAACTGGTTGAAATGTGGGCTTTTATTTTGAAGGTTCCTTTGTTACCGTACGAAACTGACGTCATAATTTGTGTACAAGCAAAGCGGACATTTTAGAAGTTTGAAGGTAAAGGAGATTAGCTGACGACTTTCATATAATTTTTTCGTCTCATAAATTTGAGGTGTAGTTATGCTGGTTTTATAATTTAATTCAAGAACCGGGTCGACCTCGTTCTTTGAACTAGTAAAGAAGTTGAGTCCAATATTTTTGTATCGTATGCGGGCAAGATCCTGCTGCTAGCTCGTCATTTTGCAAGTGTGCGTTGTTTTTTTAGCCCGTTAAAAGAGGGCCCTTTCAGCTCTCAGACGCCAAATCTAGTTTTTTTTCCTTCAAAATAGACGCATGGCCCGTGAACGTATAAATTATAACTTGTGTCTTTGTCATTTTATTAAAATAGCTAGATTAGAAGCGCTTTGGAATATTGCTAGGCCAACTGGCTTGGTAGCTAACAATTGACAACCCCGCGTGCGCCATCAGCTTTGTGACCGTGAATTAGCCATTAGCTAGCTAGTTTACGTTACTTGCTAATCTAATTTAGAGACCATGGCAGAATTATACATTCGCGTGGGAGAGGATGAAAACGAAGAGCCAATGGAGATACCATCTGAGGATGATGGCACTGTTTTGCTGTCAACAGTAGCAGCCCAGTTTCCCGGAGCGTGCGGCCTACGTTACAGGAGCCCTGCGTCTCAGTGCATGCGAGGCGTCCGTCTGGTTGAGGGCATCTTGCATGCACCTGAGAATGACTGGGGTAGTCTGGTGTACGTCGTCAACTACCCAAAAGGTAAGGTATACTAACTAACTACCAGTACTAGCTAGCTACGTTTGACTGACTGTACAGTGTGCCCAGTCATGCGTAACTAGTTAGTAACCTTACTTGTAACAGTAGCTATGCAGCCTCATTTACGGAGTTACCCATTAACTAAAGTTGGTGCACGAAAAGTTTATTGGCCTTAGTTAACTATACTATTTCAGTACTACTTAACATTTATATTGCCAAGCTAGCTATTTTGCTCGTGTTTAGGCTAATGACCAATTATTTTTCTTGACTGCCTTTTGATTTTGTACTATCGCGGTATCTTACAACATTTTGTATTCCTGTGTCAGATAACAAAAGGAAGATGGATGAAATGGATGCCGCCTCTGCTGTAAAAATGAAGAGAGGTATTGATAGAACATCAGACCTCATTATCCTTGGGTTGCCATGGAAAACATCTGAGCAAGATTTGAAAGACTACTTTGCCACTTTTGGAGAAGTCATCATGGTGCAGGTAACACAACCTTAAAAAGATTTGCTTTAATGGTTGATGTATGTCATAAAGGTAACCATACATGTCAATAATCATACTTTTCACTCTCTCTGCAGGTCAAAAGAGATGTCAAGACTGGGAACTCAAAAGGGTTTGGCTTTGTTCGGTTCACTGAGTATGAGACTCAATCCAAAGTGATTTCTCAGCGACACATGATCGATGGAAGATGGTGTGACTGCAAACTACCAAACTCTAAGGTATTTAATCAATATGTAAGGAGTACTCTCATTTGAATTTTTTTCGTAAGTCTCCATTTTGTTCTATTCCCTGTGCAGGTAAAATACTCAAGTGCTTTCTCTTTTATTTTCATGTTAGGCAGGGCCTGATGAGCCCATGCGCAACTGTAAAATCTTTGTTGGCCGCTGCACAGAGGACATTACCACTGATGAGCTCCGGCAGTTCTTCATGCAGTATGGCGAGGTCACCGACGTCTTCATTCCTAAACCCTTCCGGGCGTTTGCCTTTGTCACTTTCTCAGATGACCAGGTATGTTTTCCCATGGCCATTCCTCAACCTGTTGTATCAAGACTTGACGTGGTACGCAGATTACACTCTGGTTGGTTTGCGTGTTGAATCATCTCCTCCACCCGTCCCCGTCTCTCTAGGTTGCCTCAGCATTGTGCGGAGAAGACCTGATCATCAAGGGTGTCAGCGTGCACATCTCCAACGCCGAGCCTAAGCACAATAATAGTAGGCAAATGATGGATCGTGGGGCTGGTGGGTTCGGGGGTCAGGGCTATGGCGGTGGTCGTGGAGGGCTACCGAGCAGTGGCAGTAGCGGGGTGAATTTTGGGGGCTTTAGCCTTAACCCAGCCATGATGGCTGCCGCTCTGCAAAGTATGCTGGCTAACCAGCAGGGTCAGACCAATGTGGCAGGCACTGCCATCGCCGGGCAGACAAGTGCCACCGGAGATCAAAGCCAAGCCTATAGTTCTAGCAGCACCAGTTACAGCAGCCCCGGCGCAGCTAGTCTTGGGTGGGCTGCAGGCACTAACTCTGCCTCCGGCAGTGGGTTCAGCTCTGGCTTTGGCACTATGGAGTCAAAGTCATCAGGTTGGGGAATGTAGAGAGCTTTGATTGAAAGTCTTATTTCTAGATTAATCTGGTAAGTATTTTGAGGGGCAAGAAAGAGTTAGTCATATCACATGTCTCTGCTATTTAAAACTATTGCCTTTTTTGTTGTTTTGTTAAAGAAGACATTAATTGTGTGTGTGACTAATTCTGTAGGAAATGAGTGCGAGTGGTTGAAGTGTATAGTTAGTGGTAAACTACTACATGTAGTTTTTTTTCTTTTTCTTGAGAAAACGTTATTTTGTAAAAGACATCAGATGACTGCATGCTAAGTAGATATTTGAGTATCACGACAGGCCCCCCCCCCCCTCCAACCACGTGTATATGGAATTGGATTTGATGTTTAATCTCTGTATGCAGTTGATTGTATCTTTGTTTACCATTTTATGGAAACGCCTTCATGAAAATCTCTTCAACAGTTAACCAACTGTTTTCGAATTTCCCGGGAAGAAGCCCCTCGTTGGCAGCAATGTTCGACCGAACTCAGTATCGGTACCCCTCTTCCCATGTGTAAATGCTTTGCCATCAAAAGACACAGCTTCACTCTGCATATACTGTGTTAGACGGTGGGTGTTGCCTTTTTTTCTCCCCTCTTCATGGATATACAAATCTTGTCTGCTTTTTGTATCGCTTTTGAGAACAATGCGATTGGTGGTGGCCAAAGAGTGAGACTGAGTGAGCGAACGGGAAAGAAAGCAAGTGTGAAGAGGACTGGTTGTGCGATGCTAAAGGGCCAGATGTCTGCGAGAGTTAAGAATAACCTGTGGCTTTGTGCGAGTGTGAAAGGAAGAAGCAAGTACGAGTGTGTTCCATATGACCATCAAAAGGACATTTATCGCATATCCCCAAAGTCTCCTTTCTCTAATATTTCTATCAAACTTCATCTTAAATACAGTGGAATGTTTAGCGCTATGGATATTTGTATCCTTTCTTGCTGTCTGATTTGATGTGAATGCTGTGTGCTTTAGTTTCTTCTTGTTCCTACCTACCCCTTTGTGTGAAAATGTGACCTGTTGGTGATTCTGTGTTGAGAGCACTGGGGGAGCTTGGAGGAGTGATGTGCAAGTGAACTCGTGTGTCTTAAGAGGGTGCAGTGGCGAGCGTTTGACGAGTCCCTATTGAAAGTTTGTTGAAGTGTTTTTGAATGCATTTTATATGTTTTGTGAATCAAAGGGAATTCTCAAATAAAATTTGACTAGGTATTTTGCCTACCTTACAGTGACTTTTTATTTTTACTTAACATTAATTGTACTGCCAACACTTTAATTCGCATGTATAGGGACCTTGGACACGGCTGGCCCAGGTTTACATCTGAACCCCAGAGTGAAGTCAATTTTCGGGAAGCTGAAGACTGGAGTTTGCACTGTGGGTTGGGGGCTGCAGAATGCCTTATGCCTGGAAAGGGACTTCTTCGCCTCACTAACAAGACCCCTTGGATCACCCCACTGAAATTTATAACAGACCATTCTCAAATTGGGCAGAGGTATTTAGTTTTATACCTTCAAACAAGTACATTTTAAAAGCAACGCCAACATTTAATTTATGTAACAAATTACCTGCTATTTAGTGACCATGTTTTTGTTGAGTCTTTTATTTTTTAAGAATGACCCGACTCTAAATCTTACTTTTGAAAGATTCCTTTTGTCATTCATTTATGCTTTGTCCCTATACAGCCATCGGTTATTGTAAAGATTTAAGTTAAAGGCTTTTATTAAAAGTATTCCGTTGATCTCTTTTTCGTGTGGTTCGAAATGTACAATTTTTTTGTTGGATTTATGGGACCTTCAAATTACTTTAAGGCTGTAAAGGGGAGTGACTCCACTCAGTTTTTTTACAGGGTTTTAGATATTTGGAAAATTCTTGAACTCGCCAGCGGCAGGTTCAATGAGTTAGCCAGCTAACTTGACTATATATTTCGACTATATGTTCTAATTGACTCAACAACCAAAAACACATATGTTTAGCTTCTGGTTCTTTATCAAAGTTAGCTGGCTAACTAATTGAACCCACTTTGTAGTATACCCCTCATGAATTGTGTCACTTGTGTACAGATATGGAACTCTTATTTTTAGTTCACTGAAGTGTAAAATAAAGTTTTAAATTTGTAATAATTTGTTGTATTTCTCTGTTTAGACAAGGTTATGTCTTTCAGCAGCCAGCACCATATTTGGTGCAGAGCCATAAATTGTTGCAAAGTTCACAATCTCTTAAATTTGAGTCAGTGTGGCAGCCCTAAGGCAACATTGGAGCAATATCTGTAATTTGTTGAATTTAGACAATTGCCTGGCTGTCATGCTCCAATCTCATTTAGAATAGGTGCAATTTGCTTATTAACTGGCTCATACCCAATTGACTGTCTTTGATATGGCTAATAACATTTAAACCTCCAGGTGGTAGCAAATTGTAACAAAGTCTGGCCCACAACTTTTCATGTGGCATCTGAGTCATTCATTTAATAGATTTAAGAACTTTTGAATTTGCATAAATCATTTAAATATGTAAACTAATTGACAGCAAAATGTCAGCTAAAGGCAGTGTTGATTTAAAGGGTCAATCTGCACTTGCTACATACATTTTGACTATTAAATTCATGATCTATACCCATTGATTTGTGAAGTATACAATTTATAAATGCCTCTTGAGCTTAGTTCAAACGTCCAACCCTGTTCCTGGAGAGCTACTGTCCTGTAGGTCAGGGTTTCCCAAACTTGGTCCTGGGGCCCTCCCTGGGTGTATGTTTTGGTTGTTGCCCTAGCACTACACAGCTGTTCCAAATAATCAGAGCTTGATGATTGGTGGGGGTTTTCACTCTAACCCTAGTCTAGCTCAGCTGATTCTAATAATTAGCTGATTGATAAACTGAATTGAATTATTTATAACTGGGTTCGGGACAAAAACTTACATGAGGGTAGCACTCCAGGAACAGGGTTAGAAAGTTGGGCCAGTAACCTAAAGTTTGAATCCCCAAGCCGACTAGGTGAAAAATCTGTTGATCTGCTCTCGAGCAAGGCACTTACCCCTAATTGCTCCAGGGTCGCCATCAATAATGGTTGATCCCTGGCCGTGACCCCACTCTGAGGTCGTCTCGGGGGAGTGGGATATGCAAAAAACACATTTCCATTTCATACCACACACTTGTACATGTGTGAAACAGGACAAAAATAAGCACCCCCTATAAGCACCTTTGACATAGGGCTGGATTCAATCCATATTGCAGAAGATCCGTGCCAAAATGTAAAGGTAATTTCCAATCAAGCCAGGAATGCGGTCTCCACAACTGCGGAAACAATGCCTTTATTTGTCAGTAGTGCTATAAATCGGATCTTTAGCGCTACGGATTGAGAAAATAGCCCATGGTTAAGACAAATTTTGATCTCATGGATGGTCAGTCCTTGAATTTTAAAGTGGTTACAGCATAGCCTATGACTATGGTGGCTGGAGTCTCTGACAATTTTTAGGGCCTTTCTCTGAGACCGCCTGCTATAGAGGTCCTGGATGGCAAGAAGCTTGGTCCCAGTGATGTACTGGGCCCTACGCACTACCCTCTGTAGTGCCTTGCGGTCAGTGGCTGAGCAGTTGCTATACCAGGCAGTGATGCAACCCGTCAGGATGCTCTCGATGGTGCAGCTGTATAACGTTTTGAGTATCTGAGGTTTTGTCGTGCCCTCTTCACGACTGTCTTGGTGTGCTTGGACCATGTCAGCTTGTTGATGATGTGGACGCCAAGGAACTTGGAAGTTCTCAACCTGCTCCACTGCAGCCCCGTTGATAAGAATGGGGGTGTGCTCGGTCCTCTTTTTCCTGTAGTCCACAATCATCTCCTTTGTCTTGATCACGTTGAGGGAGAGGTTGTTGTCCTTGCACCACACGGTCAGGTCTCCGACCTCCTCCCTATAGGCTGTCTCATCGTTGTCGGTGATCAGACCTACCACTGCTGTGTGATCGGATGGTGTTGGAGTCGTGCCTGGCCGTGCAGTCATGAGTGAACAGGGAGTACAGGAGGGGACTGAGCACGCCCCCGTGTTGAGGATCAGCATGGCAGATGTGTTGTTACCTACCCTTACCACCTGGGGGCAGCCCGTCAGGAAGTCCAGGATCAAGTTGTCGAGGGAGGTGTTAGTCCCAGGGTCCTTAGCTTAGTGATGAGCTTTGAGGGCACTATGGTGTTGAACGCTGAGCTGTAGTCAATGAATAGCATTCTCACATACAGTTGAAGTCGGAAGTTTACATACACTTAGGTTGGAGTCATTAAAACTCGTTTTTCAACCACTCCACAAATTTCTTGTTAACAAACTATAGTTTTGGCAAGTTGGATAGGACATCTACTTTGTGCATGACCCAAGTCATTTTTCCAACAATTGTTTACAGAGATTATTTCACTTATAATTCACTGTATCACAATTCCAGTGGGGCAGAAGTTTACATACACTAAGTCGACTGTGCCTTTAAACAGCTTGGAAAATTCCAGAAAATGATTGCATGGCTTTAGAAGCTTCTGATGGGCTAATTGACATCATTTGAGTCAATTGGAGGTGTACCTGTGGATGTATTTCAAGGCCTACCTTCAAACTCAGTGCCTCTGTGCTTGACATCATGGGAAAATCAAAAGCAATCAGCCAAGACCTCAGAAAGATAATTGTAGACCTCTACACGTCTGGTTCATCCTTGGGAGCAATTTCCAAACACCTGAAGGTACCATGTTCATCTGTACAAACAATAGTACGCAGGTATAAACACCATGTAACCACACAGCCGTCATACTGCTCAGGAAGGAGACGCGTTCTGTCTCCTAGAGATGAACGTACTTTGGTGTGAAAAGTGCAAATCAATCTCAGAACAACAGCAAAGGACCTTGTGAAGATGCTGGAGGAAACAGGTACAAAAGTATCTATCCACAGTAAAACGAGTCCTATATCGACATAACCTGAAAGGCCGCTCAGCAAGGATGAAGCCACTGCTCCAAAACCGCCATAAAAAAGCCAGACTACGGTTTGTACATGGGGACAAAGATCGTACTTTATGGAGAAATGTCCTCTGATCTGATGAAATTAAAATAGAACTGTTTGGCCATAATGACCATCGTTATGTT